>NC_133975.1:69094480-69334480 GCF_047716275.1 Strix uralensis | reverse complement strand
ATTTCTTCTGCACAGGCTTCTACAGACCAGCACAAAAATATTGTTACTCTTCACAGTCCATACAGAAGTGACTTTTGACTTCTGATCTCCACTCCCTAAGTTAGTATTTTTTGTTTTTAAAAAAAGTGAGTGAACATGCATCCACTTCCCTGCATCTTTTCCTCTGACTTTTTTATGGAAATCTATTTTAAACACTACTACAGGGAAATCCTAATATTTCCCAGCACTTCTAGGTTGCATGAACATATACATAAGACTTGGTCATGTTTTATGCATCTTTTTCATATTTTTTATAATACGTTTAGCTATATGATGGTTTTGAAATATGAATGCTTCAGTGAATGTTTTAAATATATCAAATACAGCTCAATTAAACCCACATTTTAATGGAATGCTATGGTTGGATGCAGAGCATTAATGGAATGCTGCCTAAACTCATTCAAAGTAGTGCTCTCACATGAGGGCACAACAATGGTACAATTTATGAAAGATGTTGCTGACATTTTGTAGTTATATTTCAAACTGAAATATGGAAGCATTTTAATTAACAGAGATATCCGCTGGGTTTCTTATTTCTCACCAAAAAAAAAAAAAAAAAAAGGCAACAAAAAACCACTTTTAAAACCAGTTGTGATCCTAAACTGATTGGACAGTGATTTTTCTCACATATTTCTTTCTTCAAAGTTAGAATAAAGAACCCTTCATTTTGATCAAATAAAAATAAGTATCACCACATGGACTGAAGAATTGGTGATATGAAATTTAAATCCAGAGTAAACAATTAGGGAATGGCCTAAACCAAAACACTCCAATTTAGGGAAGATACTCTTTTTTTTTTTTTTTTTTTTTTAATGTTGTAGGTTATCCCAATTTCCATCTTCTCCTGTAATTGTTTCTACAAAACATTTGGGAAAAAGTATTTTTCAATTTTGTTTATCCACCTATCCAGACTATTTGTGGAGTTAATTTTGCCCTAAATGTCTTTCTGTATGAAACATACAATCCACACTCTTGTAACTGAAATGTGATCTGTAGACTTTGTTTGAGAACATGACTGTACTGTAAGTAACACAATGTATCAATCTGTTACCTAATTACTATCTTTATACTTTTGCCAATATAACAAGACACACCACATTCCACTGCAGATTTTGTGGGTACTATCCACATTATAATTTCAGTTTAAAATAATGTAAAACTTTGGATTAATTTGTTTGGGTTTTTTTTTTAGCTAATTTAACATTGTTAGGACAGTAAAATAAAGTACAAACTGTATACAGTGCATACAAGTACCAAGTCTGTTTGAATAAAAGGTATACATTATAAGGAAAGTCACATCCTTCAAACACTCAAATAACTCCTCCAGATTCAAAGTGCAAAATAAACTCAGAAGGCAGAAGGTAATGTGCAATTGAGACAAATCACTATTACGATAACAAAAAGAAAAGCAATCCAAGTAAACTAATCTATTTGCCCCTACTGTATTTAAAGGAGTTTAAGATTGAAGCTATTATGATTATAACATACAGGTACATCCACATCCCCCAAATCCCAGAGAGCAATTCCATGCTAAAGATATAAGATTTTATTGATTGTATAACGCCATATGCTAAAATCCAAGACAAATAAACCAAAAAATCCCTGCATTGCTATGACACATTAATAAAAAATAATCAAACCTGTTTTCTTGTCAGTACACCTTAGGTCATTTTATATTGTTCAGTAGAAGTTAATGACATTCTAAAAAAAGAAACCTTCATGAAGCCTATGGCTAATCTAGCTGCATAAATGTATGATGATTGCTGTTTTAGAACCTTTAAATCTGATTCCTGGTTTAGGAATGGTAGACAATTATCTACATTTTTTTTTATGGTTAAAGTGGTCAATATAAACAATATTCTCACTTAATATGGCCATTTCTAAGTGCTCTTGAATTTTCTAAAAGAGACTATTGCTTTTGCTTATATATAAACACATCTATAGCCAAAGGAATCAGATGAGCTACTTAAGTGAGCATATGTAAAGGGCACATTGTAGAATTCTTTACTCTGGACATCCATCCCTCTTTATACCAGCAGCAGTGAGAGAATGGTGCCACTATTTTCTGCCACCATGCCACTGAGAGATCTCCCAGTATCAGTGAAGTTGTGATGTCCCTCAGAATTGGAATTATTTGCTTTCATGTATTAATTTTGATGTGTCTGAGAATACCTTGATGCCTTTTCATGTAAAACTACAGTAGTAATATGCCTGAGTTGCATAAATCTGGAAACCGTATATACTTCATGTACATCTAATCATGTTTTAATGACAACTATTAAAATTTGCAAGGTATGAATGCAAGATTGGTAAGTGTGGCTTTTTATTGTGTCATCTTTCTGAAGATGTATTTTCTGGTTAAATTATTTCATTTATATCAAGCCCTCTGAGCTTACTGTGACCTCACTTTCATCCAGTCAGCAAAAGCAATAAACAAAGAAGCTTTGCACAGCAGATTTCTCTTTTCACTTAACTGCTTACAAAGCCATCATTCAAAGATTGTTTGAGAAACAGTTGTCTGACACACTGAAATTGAAAGGAGAATTTCTCAGGAATAGGAGGGAGGAAGAACATCACAACATGCAGATGCAGCAGGGAAGAGATGGAGTGGCTTTTGAGACACATCAATGCCTATGGCATTGTTTGCAGACTAACAGACAACTGACCTTATTTAAAGAATTAAAACCAAAATTTCAAATGACTGCTGGTATGATTGGGGGTTTGATTAATGTAAGTAGGTTTGCTGACAGTAATACAAATTAATCCTTTCATTGAATCCACAGATCTCAAAGCATTTTACAAAGTAAGCAGCATCTTTATCAATACTTTATAAATAGGGTAACTGTGGCACAAGATAATGAAATACTTATGTTATTCAGTAGGCCAATGATAGACTTCAAAATAAAAGCTCAAGTCTGTACATCCTATATCAGTGATGAATTCATGGGCTTCCTCCTTTAAAGAGATTAAAATGACAAAATGTAGAAAGGTTTAATTAATCTTTTTTTTTCTTTTTTCCCATGGAGTACATGTTTAACTAGATTTAGAAGGGAATCAGGAGTCTTCTCATTGAAATCCAGCCAAGATTTAAGAACAAAAGACAGCTGAAAGTGGAGTGCATGTCTGGGAGAATTAGAGCACCCTGTTCTCTATGGCGACCAGCTAAAGAGGCAGGCTGCCAGAACAAGAACACACCAGGTTTGCATGTGGAGGAACAGGATCCAGGTATGCTCTGTTTGAAGCAGAAGCTGTTGAGAATTTGTGCTTTGCAAAGATGCTGCAAGAACAGCTCAATCTTTCTCCATCCTGTGCCCGAGTTACACCTGCAAGCCAGATTTGAACTCATAAGCACACAGAAGCAGAACCCACTCATACACAGAATACCACTGAAATACTTTTTCTTATGTTTACTAATTACTTTTTAAACCTCAAAAATTCTTGACCTATACCTAACCTAATAGCAGATCCTTTTCAGGTCTTGATAATCCTTTAAACCAGTCGGTCTCGTAGAAAAGACTCTATCTTGACAATAATATCAAAGAAATGACCTTTTTTCAGCTATTTTCCAACCTAATTTGTCACTGAGAGCTCTGCAAATCAGGCTGTATCTATCACATTACACTACAATACATCATACAATGTACTAAGGCATGAATGATGTAACCTAAGATTAGCTGTCATAACGATACATATTACTAAGATATTTGAGAAGTCAAAAGACCACATTCTTATCTGATATAAAGTGACCTAGCTTGATTGTTTCCTTTGGGGAGAAACTACATATGCTTAAGCTGCCAACATTACACCATTACATTTGATCATGTATCACTGGCTGTATCATTAATTGATCATGTAACACAAGCAGGCGCAATACATATTCCTCTATGGACATTTGACTACCCATGGAAAATCATGTCCTGGAAGAGCAGCTGGTGGAAACTGATCTAGGCAAAACTGAAATGGTGCTGTTTGGAAAATAAAATGTTTCAAAACTTTTCCCAAAGCTTACAGTTTCTATCTGTTAATTTAGTATGTATGTCTTGGCCTTGTTGGGTCCCTCCTAAACTTGGACATTCATGTATCGTCTCCAAAATGGGCCTTCGTTCTTCCATTTCATTAGTTTAATTCTTCCTAAGGAAGGTTTCCCATAGCAGTCTCTGTATTTGTCATCACTTGTCTTTGTGTTCAGATCAAGAAGACAGAGCATAACTCTAATACTCACTACAGGCCCACGCCTGTGCTACATATATAGATAAGTTGAAGGCATTCCATACAGCATGGCAATACAGTCTAACAACTTAATGTGGGAAAAAAAAAGCAGCACCTTTTCCATAAGCTCCCCCTTCTCCCTACTCTACCCCCTGCTCAAAGACCAAGACCTCAAACCTGAAGCCAAAAACCTTGAAGGAGCTGGCTGGGGTGCTCACCAAGCTGCTTTCCATCATTTACCAGCAGTCCTGGCTGACCGGGGAGGTCCCGACAGATTGGAAATCAGTCAATGTGACGCCCATCTATAAGCAGGGTCGGAAGGATGATCCAGGAAATTACAGGCCTGTCAGCTTGACTTCAGTGCCTGGGAAGCTGACGGAGCAGCTCATCCTGAGTACCATCATACAACACATGCAGGACAACCAGATGATCAGGCCCAGTCAGCATGGGTTTATGAAAGGCAGGTCCTGCTTGACAAACCTGATCTCCTTCTACGACAGGGCGACCTGCTTATTGGATGAGGGAAAGGCTGTGGATGTTGTCTACCTTGACTTTAGTAAGGCCTTTGACACCGTTTCCCACAGCATTCTCCTGGCAAAACTGGCTGCTTGCGGCTTGGATGGGCACACACTTTACTGGGTAGAAAACTGGCTGGATGGCCGGGTCCAAAGATTTGTGGTGAACGGAGTTAAATCCGGCTGGTGGCTGGTCATGAGTGGTGTCCCCCAGGGCTCAGTTTTGGGGCCACTCCTGTTTAACATCTTTATTGATGACCTAGATGAGGGGATCGAGTGCACCCTCAGTAAGTTTGGAGATGACACCAAGTTGCGTGGGAGTGTTGATCTGCTCGAGGGTAGGGAGGCTCTGCAGAGAGACCTGGACAGGCTGGAGCGATGGGCCAAGGCCAACTGTAGGAGCTTCAATAAGGCCAAGTGCTGGGTGCTGCACTTGGGCCACAACAACCCCCAGCAGCGCTACAGGCTTGGGGAGGAGTGGCTGGAGAGCTGCCAGTCAGAGAGGGACCTGGGGATGTTGATTGACAGCCGGCTGAACATGAGCCAGCAGTGTGCCCAGGTGGCCAAGAAGGCCAATGCTATCCTGGCTTGTATCAGAAATAGCATGGCCAGCAATAACAGGGAAGTGATCTTACCCCTGTACTCGGCACTGGTGAGGCCGCCCCTCAATTACTGTGTTCAGTTCTGGGCCCCTCACTACAAAAAAGACATTGAATTACTCGAGTGTGTTCAAAGAAGGGTAACGAAGCTGGTGAAGGGTTAGGAGCACATGTCGTACGAGGAGCGGCTGAGGGAACTGGGGTTGTTTAGTCTGGAGAAGAGGAGGCTGAGGGGAGACCTCATCGCCCTCTACAACTACCTGAAAGGAAGTTGCAGAGAGATGGGGATGAGTCTCTTCAACGAAGTAACAACTGATAGGACAAGAGATAATGGCCTCAAGTTGCACCAAGGAAGGTTTAGACTGGGTATTGGGAAGCATTTCTTTACAGAACGGGTTGTTAGGCGTTGGAATGGGCTGCCCAGGGAGGTGGTGGAGTCCCCATCCCTGGAGGTGTTTAAGAGGCGGATTGACATAGCACTTAGGGATACGGTGTAGTTGGGAACTGTCAATGTTAGGTTAATGGTTGGACTAGATGATCTTCAAGGTCCTTTCCAACCTAGATGATTCTGTGATTCTGTGAAGTATGTCTCCATAAACCATGATGTGAATTATGGTCAAAATTTGGTTCACAGAAGTAGAACCAATTATGAGGAGATAGGGATGTTTTTTAAATATGCCTCTCTGGCTTTCAGATTTAGAAGTCTGTCTCATTTGCTCCTAAATAAGCAATTAGGGCATAATCATAACACTAAGCAAATGACAGATACAACCTTTTGGACAGATACAACCTTCTAAGCAAAGGCAATGTTTTAATTAATTTGTTTTCTGCACTGTAACAATTTCAAAAATGTGGTGGTATGATTTTTTTCACTATTATAATTTTTTAGGCTGTTCCTTGTAATAAATTTAAAGGAAATGACAGACATAATAAAGCTCACTAACTTCAGGTACATGTTTTCCTGAGATAGTATTCAATGACTAGCTCATTGCTGTTCCATCCAAATATTCACACCGACAGATAGGCTGCTCAGATGTTTTCTGGTGCCATCATCTGTAAGATTGTCATTATGACACTTGACATAACTCATGTGCTGTCAGACGATTCAACCATTAAAGACTGAATCATTGCTAACTATGGTAGAAATCAGTTTTACTGTAGATTGATTACTTCAGAATAAACATCTTTCTCCAGGAGAAATTCTAAAGACATTTATTCAGATTTGGATAAGAAGTCAGAGTTATTAAGAACAAAAAACTTAATTTCATAATACCCACAATAGTAAAAGAATAAAAGAATAACACCTCCCTCATATGCCAAAACCCACTACAGACAGAAAATAATGCTGAAATCATTACAATGCTGTCATTCTCAAAATCATTTCTATGTCATCGCCTGGATGGCTGTAAAACAAAAATGAGATATAAGGAGGCTCTAAAAAGATATAGACAGGATAAATAAGAGTAAAATGATTTATCCTCTCATAACATGAGAACATTCAAAGAAAGTGATCAAAGGAAGTATCTTCCTTGCAACTCATTATTAACAGTGGAACTTACTGTTTACATGTTCATGAAATCAATGAAGTTTGTAAGGATAACAAGAACATGTAGAGGCAAGATATACAAAGAAAACAGCCTCATAGTTTAGAATCTGGATGAAAGCTTTTCCTGAGACTGGTTACTTCACAGCCTCATCACACAAAGGACTTGCCCCTTCCTCTGAAGCAGCTGGTACTTGCAGTTATAAGCATATTGGACTGCATGGATCTGTTCCATCCAGGTAATGCTGACACCTACTAAAGAGGCAGCAAGTGTCAGCCTACGTGCAATGCCATTCCAGTGTGGCTTTTCCCATTACCAAAGCCAGCTACTCAGACAGTTACAGTCTTGGACACTGCTGCACCACACCTTTTTGCTGGTTAGCTCTCACTGAGAGCCAAAGAGCCTGAAAGCGATCCGCATCTTTTAGTGTCCAACTAATTTAGAATGTGTAACTTGACCTCATGAACACAATGACTGACAATAGTCTGTCAAAAACCTTTAAGGTTTAAATTCCTCATTTTTTCTTTCAGGCTAATGCAACAAAAGTGAACAATCAACAGAAGTATAATTCAGAATGTCAGCAGTTGTCACTACTTAGAGCTCAGCTAAACTGCAACATCATATTCAATTCTGAGAGTTTCTGATTTTCACATTCAATGTTCTGTGAATTCGGGAGTATTCTGTCAATCATTAGATTAGATTAGATTGAGATTTAGTGAAAGATATATTAACCCTGATTTTTACATGGTTTGACCCCGTATTACTACAGAAAGTTTACATGTAAGAAGACAGTAAAAGGTAGCAGTAATATTCTATCTATAAACAAAATCAAAGAAGCAGGTTTAAAAAATAAAACAATACTAGCAGTTTTTAATGCCTTTTCTTTTATGTTCAAAGTTTTACCTCAAACTTATAGACAGGTGCAAACAGTATGATTTGTAAGTGACCTTTAAAGAACTGTTTCTTAAACCTATCCTGTTATAATCAAAATGTCTATTTTACAAATTCCTTTACATGTACCTCATAATATGTTCGGCATATCTTCAGGGCACATTTATGAACTAATGAAAATTTCATTGATTTACATTAGATCTATATTTAAGATGATTGTAGTCCCAATGACCTTACAAAGATTTGATGAAAATTCTCACAAAACAATGTCTTGTCAAAAACACTTATTACTTTCTATAACCATTTTGATTTAACAATGTAGCATATCATAAAGCTTTATTGAGTACTAAACCACTAAAAAAACGTCAGAAAACTGCTAATTATTCCTTCTAAAGAGCAAAATGCTCAACCAGCTAGGCCTTTCTCACAAAGCAACAGCTGGCTGCTCTGACATTCCTCCATTGTCTGGATCAGGGACATGCCCAAAATATTGCACAACTCTCTTATTCTGAGGCATTTAAATTTCTTTTTTCTGGTGCAGGAATGAAAGAATGAAATGTTTACATTTTACCCCATCAGGGAGTCAGGAAATATCCCAAATTTGAATTATGCTGATATGCTGAACTACAGACATACACTTAAGGACTCCTACTTACAGCCTTACAGTTACAAGAAATTTTCAGATATTCATTGTCATTTAGGCATTAGCATAAATACTGTTCAAAAGAAGTATATCCCTTCCAGTTCTCTGTTTGGGGATTTAGTTGCCTCAGCAAACTGCAGTTAATGCCTGTCTAAGACTTCCTTACTTACTCCCACTTCTAAGATTAGAGGGTGTATGACACTATATTTTCTACAACAGATTTCAATCTACATGCATCTTGAGGTTATTTCTTGTGAAACTTCTATTTGTAACCCTTGTATCTACAGGCAGAAAGCCATGGTAACATTTCCATAGAGTGGTGTATAACACTGATATCTTTTTTTGTCTTATCTGTACTACTACTCTCAGAAAACACTTGTGGATCATGACATCAATTTCTAATTGTGCAAGCATTTCTATCTTTTTGCAGAACAAAACTTAGAGCAGCTGATAGCTGCTGCATCTCTTTTTTACAATTTTACAGCACATAATAACGATAAAGTTTGACTCTGCCAGCTATTTTATTGGCTGTTTTGTAATTTTGTTATAATTTTCCAGAAACTATTGAGAATTATGGTGTTAAGTGGTTGCATACTTAGATGACAGAAACTGACACCTCTACTTCAGTGTAATATAATGTCAGATATTACTACACCAGTTATTCCATATCCATGAAAAATAATTTAATACACACCATCTTGAGTTAGCTCATAGCAACATCTACTAAAACTACCTTGGGGGATTGAGAATAAATTTAGGAAGCTTATCTTTGTTAGTTTTACCTTTTCCCCAGGGGACAAATAAATACACAGATAAGTGATCACAGTTAAGATGATACTTCAGAAGGTTCTATTAACAATTTTGAAATGCAATGCAATTGTGTATTATATTGGGAAAACTTCTTCAGCTAAGTGATTAAGCTGTACACAGAAACATGTGATCTCTATTTCCACAAATTCCTAAAGCACTGTAGCTGTGCCCATCAAGAAGTGAGTGCAGTTCCTTGTATTTAATATTTGAACATCAACACTTAACAAGAATAAAATGCATCTGTGCAGAATATGAGATGGTCTTAATAAAGTTTAGCATGAACAACATTTTCAAAAAAAGATATATTCTGCTTTCTGCTTAGTCAATAGCATTTCTCTAAACAGTAAGTTGTAAATTACCATTCTATGCATGTATATTTAAGATAGAACACTACTTGAAAATTAATGTAGTTTGACCTAATTGTTTGCTCTAGTTACCCATTTAAAATTTCCTCTTATTCATACCTCACAGAAACCAGCTGATTAAATTTTATTGTTGCTTGTCTGTTAGTTCCATATATACTGCAATGTTAATTTCAGTCATTGTATGTCATGCATTGGGAAAGGGCAGAAGGGCAGGGGGAAGAATCTAAGCATGAGATAGAGGTGAGTAGCACACGAGACATCTATAAAATAGAAACATATTTGTAGCTATATTCTTAAAGCAAGGAGACTATTATGTAAGACACAGAAATAAAGACTGTTCCAATTGGCCTAAGATTTACTGAGCACTTAGTGATATGAATATATTACACTTAGACTTAAAACCTACATTGTTTCACCTAATTTTTATATTCAAGCCCACTTCTATTTTCTGTAAGAATGATCAAAAAATTCAAAGCTGAAGGGTAAACTGTGAATTACTTTTAGTTTTTTAAACTACTTGTAAGAATTCACATTCACAAATTTTCTTACAAAAAGTTAACTGAGCCTTGTCTTGAGCAATACATTCTTCAGAAGTGACAGAGCTGCTTGTATGTGTGCATGTGTCTATTGTAGCGCATTGATTTTAAACTGCTGCCAGATTCAGTTCACATTAGCAACATCAGATGAAATCATGAGCAGGATGGGAAATCTCAGGTGCTTCTTTCCACCTACTTAGTGACTGCCACTTGGATAGACCTATTGTAACAATGATGAATGTGGCAAGACTTAGGTAAAAAAAGGAAAAAAAAAAAGCCTCCTATGAGGCAGAAGATATATGTCAGTTATAGACCAAATTCTACTGTCTCTTATGCACAGGCTTCACCACAAACTTCACTGAATGGGACTGTCTTATCCATAAAAAGAACCCAGTCTACTAGGTTAATTTCACAGGGGAGAGCTATAAAGGAAGAAGAAAAGAAGATCTGTAAGTTACTGCCCAGAAAGTTCAGCTTGTGGTCAAACCCACCATTTATGGACTCTTGATGCTTGTCTGCCCACATAAATTGAAGTAGTTCAACGACTGCTCTAATTTTGCATACAGATACGTATATATTTATACTTTATCCTGGTTACAGGAACTGGAGCATTGATTTCAAATCAATTTCGGTACTCATGTTTAACAGGGAGACACAGAAATGCATAAACAAACTGGGGATAGTTTTAGCCCTTCATGGGGAGGGAAATATCTGTAGTTTATAATGTCATATATGTGAAAATACCAAAAGTTTAAGAATATAAGAATATTAAAAATATAAGAAAAGACAGTTAAATATTATAAGTATGTAAAAAAAAGATGAAAATAAATAGAAAGATAGGAACTACCTAAGATTTTCTTTTTTTCTCTAAAGCTAAATTTATTCTCCTGTAGACATTAAAATGGACTATAATATTATAAATACATATATACAAAGACTGAGTCATACTCTTTGATGTCTTCAATGAGAATACTACCTAAATAGAGTCATAAAGATTAGGTGTTACAGCTTTATTTCTTTGTGTAAAAAAACCTCTCATGATAATGCCTTATCACATACCCTACAGAACTTCAGCCCAACACATCTGATAAATTAACTCTCAGCCAAACTTCTGGATTCTTATTCAGAATGATTCTCCACACTGTCTGTAATATGTGTAAAAGACAAATGACTTCATGTTAGTTAAAAGAGTCTAGATGATTCAGAATGACATGGATAAAGATGCCTTACAGAGATATCAGGTCTATTTCTCAAATGGAAATGAATGAAAATCTTGAGAACTTAAAATTGCAGTGAAATTCCCATTATGTGCCATATTTTCAACACAGCTCTAACAACATGGTTGTGTGATAGTTTGTACTTGTAGTTAGCCATACAGTTCTATGAGTTTTCTGCTTTAAAATCTTATTTTCACTTGTATTAAGTTGCCTCTCACACACATTCCTAGTTGGTGTTTAGGCCCTAGGCCGCTGTGAGGAACTGAGGGAGTTAATGCCTCAAACATTCATCAATGCAGAAAGCCTCAAGGACAAGTTGTGACCTTTGTGGTTAGTCTAAGGAACAAACTATCTGCCTAAGGAAGCATAGAGTGCATTGAAGGGTGCACGGCTCCACTCCCTTGTGGTTGTACTGCCAACTTCTCTAGATAAGCCTCAAAGAGGGGAAACGTAGACTGAGTAAAACCATATGTTTGGGTTAATACCTACACTTTAATTTAGGAGCTTGATAAATTGTGTAGGCCTTGCTAACAACTATACCCTTGAAGAAGAGCTAAAAGACCGATAAGAAGAAAACATGTTGCCCCAGAAGGAGCCAAAGGCTGGATGATTGCCCAGGAAGCAAAACCTGGGGGAAAGGTAAAGGTGGCGGGGAGACATCATGACCACCGACTCAATTGGACAAAAGGGTTAATACACCTCATCCCCTCTCAACTCATGTGTTAAACCCATGCTCCACCTTTTCCTTGCCTCTCATGGAAACGAGTTCATGGAAACCCTGCCTCTCTTCATCTAGTATGCAAATCAGCCAATAAGACAAACTTAAAAGGTGACAGAGGATGTTGCTGGGTGTGCAACCAGCACCCAAGATTACCAGACCTCAGACAATGCTGGAACCTGAGGTGGTGATCTGGATTCTTTGACTGTCTTTCCTCTCCTCTCCTCTCCTCTCCCCTCCTCTCCTCTCCTCTCCTCTCCTCTCCTCTCCTCTCCTCTCCTCTCCTCTCCTCTCCTCTCCTCTCCTCTCCTCTCCTCTCCTCTCCTCTCCTCTCCTCTCCTCTCCTCTCCTCTCCTCTCCTCTCCTCTCCTCTCCTCTCCTCTCCTCTCCTCTCCTCTCCTCTCCTCTCCTCTCCTCTCCTCTCCTCTCCTCTCCTCTCCTCTCCTCTCCTCTCCTCTCCTCTCCTCTCCTCTCCTCTCCTCTCCTCTCCTCTCCTTTCTTTCCTATAGATTTTTCAGTAAGAGGCCACATCGCTTACTGTTTTCCAAGGTCAAGTTGTTTCTACCGCAAATTAAATATTTTAACTGGTTGTTTGGTCATTTCACATTAATTTAACCTGAAAGGTATCATGAAACCTCTATGACTCTCTGGGCTTCCCGGTCTGGGTCGTAACAGCCATCTATGAAAGCCTACTAATATTCATCTCCCACTAGGACTTTTGTATGTTGGGGAATCTCCACCTATTTTTCTTTTTCTTCTTTCTGAATTGGTATTATGATTTTTGCATTTTACACATTTTTGATTAGGAGACCTTGAGCAGAAGGGTTTGGAGAAAAATTCTCAGAAATGAAGGCCCACATTACATTTGCCAAAATAGTTGGCAAAGAAGAAAGGAAAATACATCTTTTGGAAATGATACAGTTCAGAAAACACAGAGATTTCTAAAATTTCTCATCTGGAGTTGAAAAGAGGGTATATTTGGATCGAGAGTTGTTTCATTCTATTACTAAGTGAGGAAAACAGCCCCCCCAAAAAATGATCTATATTCAAGGGCACCTCTAAGTCTAGAATTCTGTTGAAAACACTTGAACTAAACATTCAATTGCAAGAGAATAACAGTGAATTAATGTTATCTGCATACAGATAATTTAATCTGAATATCTGGGCTTCCCTTTACTGAGTTCTAGTGGTTTATTGGCTGCTATGTCAGATATATGAAGATGGACTCTTAACTGAAAAAAAAGTGCTGTGAAGAGAAAGACTCCATGTGCAAAAGAGGAAACAGAAAAGAGGAAACACAACTGTGACACCTTGATCACGTTACAGAACAAATACTCACAAATGTATTATTTTGCCTTGTGTTATAGCTTATGTAACAGTATGTCTATGTGTATGAATAACAGATACAAACAGAAATAGATGTGCTTTTTCTGTGTGCCAAAACAGTCACACAAAAAAGCAACACCTCAAATTCATCTTCTAAAATTTCACCTTCTGAAATGTATTCAGTTGGTCAAATTCACCTACTAATTCCAATACTTAGTACTGGACTTAGAGTAAGGATGTTCTTCCATGATATTGTAAATAATGGAAGTTCATAAATCGTGCTTTTTTTGTTATTCTTGGTCTTCCAGTGAGGTTCCAAGCATAAGTTAAATTATGAAAGTAATTGCAGATTGTAAAAAAAGAAATAATTCATTTTGTAATAGAAAACATTTCTGTAGTTTGTGTAGGTTGTTAAGAGCCAATTTTAACTTCATTAATCGAAGTAGTTATTCAGCATACATTAATTCAGTACCTAGAATTTAGAAGTGGCAACTAATCAATAAAAATAAATGAATATTGATATTGCAGGACTTTTGCAATATTGTATTTATAGTGCCCCTGAAGCAAGTTAGATCTTACATTGAAAGATCAATAAACTAATGCAAAGGCTAACGCCTTGCATTCAAAAAGTCTTGGTGTCAGGGGATAAGGGGAAGGAAGCTAAATATTTATTCCCGTATTTCTGATGAGATTGCAGAACTTTTGTAAGATTGAACCTGGGACATTGATTACCTTTCTGGTGGAGTCCAATGCTATTTTATAATGTTCAGTCAACATCCATATATTAGAAAAGGGCTTCCTCTTCCCTAATGTTTCAGTACTCCAATATGTTGTTCACTAAAAGAGAAAGATAAAACATTCCCTTTTTAATCAACAAGAACATAGGGCTCTAAACTTTGTATGCTGCTGAACTCACTACTCTGCTTTTGAAATGAAAGGAGAATTAGAGTAGAATCAGATTCTTTTCACTACAGTAAACCAAACAAGTGGAGGCAAATACCAGGCTAAATAATACAAACTTCAGTAACAGCTATATGAAATTTTATGGTCAGAAACTTGATCAAATGCTAGATTATGTCTAATAAATATGATATAATGTAATATGTGGATCCTCACAGATATAAAAAACTTGTAGTAATGCAAAATTGTATTTAACACTCAAGTACTCAGAATTTAAAAGTAAGAGTGTTCATATTGAGAGATTCAGACTGTTTTTTTATGCTGCTAGGGTGCTACAGAACTGTTGACATGGGAGTAAAACTGTATCCCAAGGTATATTATGGTATAGAAAGTAATAAGCAAGCTATTGCTATGTTACTAAAAATAACAATAATAAAAATATGTATGTATATACATGCTTCTCATGGCAGCTTGGTCAGCAAATCTTAATCATCACTAGCCAGGTATTGATTTGCCAGTGCTACAGAGTTTAATTCTTGGAATTTTTAAGGTAGCTATGATTACAGTTTTAGACCAGTTCTTGTTGTTGGATTTGTTGAGTTTTTTTTAAAGAATCAGGGTTGACACCATTGACCTCGCCCTCCTACTTTTGATGAACGTTGTAATCTCTCTTTAAAAAGCCACTTCTGTTTGAACAGACTTTAAATTCATGTCTGGAAATAACGTAATCGAAGCAACAAGAATACAGTCTTTGCTCAAACTTCCAATATTTTGACAAGATGTAAGAGCTGACTCTGTTTCTAAATGGTGGTACTGAAATTAAGATTGATGAGTAAGTATTAGAAGAAAATAACTTTGAGTTACATGCAATAGCTTTTAATTGCATAATTTAAATTCTTAAGCATTTCAATTTTATATTCATTCAGGGTTTTGCATAATTAATTTGCAGATTTCCAGAACGCATTAGGATGAAACTTTTAAATGGATGGATGGTTATTAATAGATGATATAAATATATTATTCATTATTTTTGGTTGTCATTGTAAATTGCACCGAGTACTTCTGAATGAATATTAAATTCAACATCATCCCATGAATTCAAAAGCAAAATGAATTCTCAGTAATAATTTGTTGAAATATAGAATACTCCAGGTGTCATTTCATTTTATATACTCTGTAACAAAATGTTAAAATTTGTTAATGTCATACTTTCCTTCTCTCTGTAAAATGGCAGGATCACTCAAGCAAAACTGACTTTCAAGTAGTCAACCTTTTCAAAGAAGTCAGTGCCAGGCTGATCTACTCTAGTCCAGAAATAGATAAATTCTTGAAGCTCTGAGTAACTAAGCATACCTAATATTTGTAGGCCAACTGAATGCTATGGTAGGCAATAATTGCTTTTATACCAAAATGTACCAAAGAACACGTATGAGAAGATGGCCACAGAGAAATTCCATTAACTAAGGAAGAAAAGGATAAAATAGGTAGTCTGAGCTAAAGGCAAGGAGAGCACTTTCAAAAGCTATTTCCAGCAGGTGACACAGATATTCATAAACAATTTCCATTAGCTAGAACTCAAACACTCTGTAAATGTCTCTCTCTTTAACCCTTCAATTCTAAGCCTGTGTTAATCATTACTACTCTGCATAAAATAAATTAAGAAATATCCTGAACTGCAGACTGGAACAATTAAAAAACCAATTAAAACATAAGCCCTCGTTAAATGTGAGGAGAACAGGAAAATGTTTAAAACCATCTTATTGATGACATTTAGTGATGAAGTGATGCGTACCAGCAAACACCAAGACACTCAGTAAGCAGACTCATATCTGAGGAATACTTCTAAAAGGGCTGATGACACCATCTGCAAGGGAGAAGTATAGGTACATGTAGTTAGGAATGCATTGCCAAAATAGCATAGAAAAATCTCAGAGGTTGCTGGAATGCTGTTTTCCAGTTTAGTTCATTGTCTATTTGTACTGGATCTGGTTAAGATGAAGTTAGCTTTCTTCACAGCAGCCTGTATGATGCTGTGTTTTGGATCTGTGACTAAACCAGTGTTTTGGCTATTGCTGCTTAGCGCTTACACAACATCCAAGTTTTCTCTTTCTCTCACTTGCCTCCTGCCATGAGTAGCCTGGGCTGCACAAGAAGCTGGAAGGCGACACAGTTGATGCAGCTGACCTGAACTGACCTAAGACACATTCCATACCATATGACTTTGTGCTCAAAAATAAGAGCTTAGGGAAAGGTGGAGGAAGTGGAGATATTCATGGTTATGGTGTTTTGTCTTCCAGGTAACCGTTATGTGTGCTGAGGCCCTGCTTTCCAGGCAGTGGCTAAGCATCTGTCAGCTGATGGGAAGTATTGCATAAATTCCTTATTTTGTTCTGCTTGTACATGCAGCTTTGCTTCACTTACTAAATTGTCTCTATCTCGACCCACAGGTTTTGTCACTTTTGCTCATCCAATTCTCTCTCTATTCTGCTGAGATGTAGATGAGAGTGACTGAGTGGGTGCTTAGTTACAGGCCAGGGTCAACCCACCACACTATTTTAATAGGAGATTAAAAAAAATCTTTTATATAATGGATGCCTAGGAAAGGAAGATGCATCTTTAGGGGTTTTAGCATGAATAAATTGGAACTGGTTGTTATGCTGTCCCAAGGATCACGTCACATAATGACAACAACTTTGTTTGCTATCTTAATCAAGCAGATCTCTATTAGGTATCTTGACCCTGAATGATTATTGAACAAACACTTCCGTTATTAGTACTACTCCCTCCTTGTTTAATCCTAAACTAAGGACTGTTGAAAAGCCATGATACACATATGTAATCAAGAAATTGCTCCTTTGAAATTTTTACTAATCATGGATGGAGTCGGAGAAGTCCATTCCCATGAGCTAGGGTATTAGTCATCTCAGAAACAGCAGGAGACTTCTTTGGTTGCCATTGTTCCGCATAGGATGGCAGAGCTTGTGTGGACCATACTATTATCTGAAAGATCAGCTCCAATTTAATGCTAAGGCATTTACATTTAGGTTTTCATATTCAGCTAAGCAGAGCATATTGCAACAGATGATGTTATGATAGAAATTAGGGGAAGCAAAGGAACAGAACAGTATCAAGTCCATGTTTCCCAGAGAGCAAGAGCCCTTCAAAAAACCCTTTTCCTTTTCCAGATTTTATCTTCACCTATATAATCTGATATACCATCATGAATTTATTTCATTTAGGTCTGATAGAATAAAACATTGTAGTAATGCTACTCAGCAAGCTGTTGGGAGGCAGCCTGAAGATCCAGACCTTGAAGTTACTTAATATTTGTAGGTTTGTTTTAAAGGCAAATGGAGAAAAGAGATGATATTTTAAAAGGATATGCCTTGAACTGACGTTTTCAGGTTTAGAATTAAATGACAGGAGGACAATCATTCATGTGGAAATTATTCCTTCCAGTACAGTAATGCAGAAAAGGAAGATGAGCACAAAAATAGAATAGCAGTATAAGAAATATACTGGCATGACTTACTTTAGAAAACTGCTAATGAGAAAGTAAGAGGCTGATGCAGAACCAAGGTTCACAATCAGAAGTAATTTTTAATCCTTTCATATTATGCAGTCTTTAATGAATGGAGAATTAGCCTTGTACTGCTAGTTTTGTGCCCTCATTTTTCTCTTCTAGATGATGGCCAAATATTTCCATGAGCTGTCACCTTCTAGCTGATTAATCAATCAAGCAGTTTTGCATCTACATAATCAAACTAAGCAGTCCTTCACAAATTTCCTATGCAAATGATGGCCTCAGTACTTTGGCTGCAGTGAAAGACTTTTACTCATGAGTGGCTTGTATAGCTTTAGCAGCTTTCATAGGTTTCCACAACTAAAAACAACATGGTATTTATTACATTTCTAGTTTTACTTCTTTTCCTCCTGTATTGGGTTTGCATGGCAAGGTTTTGGTAGCAGGGGGGCTACAGGGGTGGCATCTGTGAGAAGCTGCTAGAAGCTTCCCCTATACCCAACAGAGTCAATGCCAGCCAGCTCCAAGATGGACCCACCAAGGGTGAGCCCATCAGAGATGGTGGTAGCGTCTCTTGGATAATGTATTTAAGAGGAAAAAAAACCTGCGCAAGAGCAATTGCAGCTGGAGAGAGGAGTGTGAATATGTGAGAGAAACAACTCTGCAGTCCCCAAGGTCAGTAAGAAGGAGGGGGAGGAGATGCTCCAGGCGCTGGAGCAGAGATTCCCCTGCAGCCCATGGAGGTCCATGTGGAGCAGATCTCCACCTGCAGCCTGGGGAAGACCCCACACCGGAGCAGGTGGATGCCCAAAGGAGGCTGTGACCCCATGGGAAGCACACACTGGATCAGGCTCCTGGCAGGACTGGTGGCCCTCTGGAACGAAGAGCCCAGGCTGGAGCAGGTTTGCTGACAGGACTTGTGACCCCATGGGGGACACATGCCGGAGCAGTCTGTTCCTGAAGGGCTGAACCCCATGGGAGGGACCCATGCTGGGACAGTTCATGAAGAGCTGCAGCCTGTGGGAAGGACTCACATTGGAGAAGTTTGTGGAGAACTGTCTCCTGTGGGAGGGACCCCACGCTGGAGCAGGAGAAGAGTGTGAGTCATCTCCCCCTGAGCAGGAAGGAGCGGCAGAAACAACCGGTGATGGACTGACTGCAGCCCCCTTTCCCCGTCCCCCTGTGCTGCTAGAGTAGGGGGAGGCAGAGAAAATCAGGAGTGAAGTTGAGCCTGGGAAGAAGGGAGGGGTGGGGGGGAGGTGTTTTAAGATTTGGTTTTATTTCTCATTATCCTACTCTGATTTGATTGGTAATAAATTAAACTGATTTCCCCAAGTCAAGTCTATTTTCCTCATGATGGTAATTGGTGAGTGATCTCTCCCTGTCCTTATCTTGTCCCATGTGCCTTTCGTTATATTTTCTCTCCCCTATCCAGTTGAGGAGGGGATGAGCGTCCAGCCAGGGTCAACCCACCACACCTCCTTTTGACACCATCTCTTACACTTTCAGTTTCTACCTTCCAGTCTTTTAATTATATTTATGAGGAAAAATGAAGACACAATGGGTTTCCCACTCCTTGAAACTTCTTTTCTGGAGGAATAACCAGGATAACCACTTGGTCAGTAAAGCAAGCCAGGAACAGAACTGAAATGTCCTGAGTCCTACCAGTACTTGTTACATTGCGCAGACTGAACATAGGATAAAGCACAGCAATTTTCATTGAAGAAACAAATGCAAATGTATTCAGCAAAAAATCATGTTATATCCTTGCCTGTTGCATAAGTCCCAAAGTGAATTAGGGGATTCATTGTAGGATTTTTGGGTTTTTTTTAACCCTTACAACTATCCTGACCAGTTTAATCCAAATCTCTTTTTTCTTTCACTTTTAGGTCTACATTTTGAATGCCGGTATAAAACGTAAACAACAATTTTCTTGTACTTTCAGGCTTTGTTCATGAGCTACGTACTGGCCTCACAATGCCAAACTCATTCTTGAAGCTCTTGCTGGTGGTTTCCAGCATCTTGGCTAGTCATGCAGTGATAATTTCTAATTCCATCTCCTGTTGATTGATTACACTGCATTGATACAAAGCCCAAACCCTACCCTATCTTGTCCAAACCTGATTTCCTGATCCATGTACACAATTTACAATGAGGTACATACTCAGTTGCCAAGCACAGAAATCTAGCCTGCATGACTGAGGAGGAGGTCTTACTGATCATCCCTCTCCTAGTCCCCAGCAGGATGAAAACTACCTATGTCACACCAATGAACTGAATTAATCAGACAGGTAAAATAATAAATTGAAATAGATGTTTTGAGCTCATGTCCATGAATCACAAATAGCTCGATTGTTACATATTACACATTCTTTAGGTATCTAAAAGTTGCCTCCTCTTGGCCTCAGTCTGTGATAACATCTGGCTGAAAAACAATTTTCTTACAGGTGGATTTTCCCTTAATTTTCAAGATAGAATGTGTTACTGCTGCTCTTGTAAATGTGTAGTCCATTATAGCAGGTAATGAAAAAACCATCTGTCTATAGTAGTAATCTCCAGTGAATGCAATCTCGCATAAAAGTTCATACTCTCCCACAGGATGCTTTAATGAAAAAAATTAAGCAGCAGGAACATAATTCCAAAACATTTCTTGATTCTCCAAAAGAAAGAAAATCAGAGAGCCCAAATGCACTCTAGAGAAGATCACTCATCTAAATAAGGCATTCTTGCTCCATTTCAGAGGAGTTGGCAGAATTTTAACTGTGGGGTCCACTCAAATGTTTATGAACTACCAGTCAGCCGCCGCTGAAAAATCTATTGTTAAGAGTGTCAGCTGCTGACAAGGAATTAATTTAAAAAATTCAGCCTGATTCCAAATATACAGAACAAAATCTATATTTTTAAAGTACATAAAAATAAAAAGCTAAGTTGTATTTTTATGTGAACAAAAGAAAATTAACATTCTTAGATAGGAATTGCTTTGTAGAAAAAAAATAATTTTTATAGTGGATGCAAACTAACCTATTCAGTGCTACCAGGAAAGTGATGAGTATACTAATATCCTCAAACCACAAAAACTCTCAAGGACAATGATAGTGATTGGCTCATGGAACCCTCTTAAAAGCCAAAGACCCTGAAAGACTAAAAAGCCAAAAATATATTAAGAAAGTACTGTAAGAAACATGGGGACTTATATATCCCTTACCTTGTGAAGAAAAAGAAAAACCAAAATATTGACTGAGTTTATCAGTTCCAGTGTAGTCACTCTATATTTTCACTTAAAATCAGAATTAGGGTATGTACATTGGATTTTGCCCTGAACAGTTTTAAGCCAGTTGAATACCTACAGAATTGGACCATTTAGATTAAACAGAATGAAAGCTGAATGATACAGCTTTAGTGGTGATCTTGCTGCCCCTATTTTTTTTAAGGCTTTCCTTCTTCTGTCATGTGCATGTCATTTCTCCTTTCTTTTTCAAGTACTATTGCATCCATCATCCCTGCCTGATCTTCTAGGATCCTTTCAAGCACGGAACTGGAGCGAGAGAGCTGCTAAATCTGTGTTTAGAGCTGAAGCCAATCTAGCTACAGTGAAGAGACAACTGTCTGGCTGCAGATGGACAGAACTGGCTAAGTTCCACCACTAACATCTCCATGCACAATATGCTGAAGGGTGAATTGAGAGCTCATTTTAACTGTGATATTTCTCTGAGAAATAAAGTAGGACTGAAAACTAGATACTGAGAAGGACTCTTCTATTGTCTTTGCATAGGGAAAGTCTACTGGTTTTCTCTTTGCCAACACATGGATTCCTGACACACAGATTTGTGTGGGCCATGATGAGAATCATGTACTTGAGGTTTTGAAAATGTTGATAGCACTTACATCTAAAAGTCACTGAGACAAGGAGAGTTCTAGCAAAGAGGAGATAACAGATATGCCAAAATATATGGGAGTTCCATGTCTCCAGTGCCAAGTATTTTATGTGGTTCTAGAGATCAACGAATTCTGTAATGCCATTTCTGCAGAGCAAATTTCTCTGCTCTTGGTTCAGCTGCAAAGTGATAAGACAAGAACAGAGTCTGAGCAAAGAACTGCTGTGCATAGACAAAACCTGAGTGAATGCAGAAAAGGTAAATTCTAACAGTGCTGTAATTTACGTTTTGCTGGGTCTCACTGTGTTTTAACTGATCTATATAAAAAAATACCCAACATGCCCTGCAAATTAAAAAAACCCCTAAAACTAGTACTGAGCAGACAAGGGCATAGTCAGCGGGTCAGTGGCAAATCTAAATTGATCCTGTTATGATTTCTGTATCTAGCAAATGTATTCAGCAGACTTCAGTTGCAGTACTACTGTTAATCTGCATGAGTAGTATTATAGTGATAAAAAAGTTACAAAAAATAACTTTTTCGCAAAAAAAGTTATCTCACTAAGATTTTCCCAAAAGCCTTTCCTGACTCCAACTAGGAACCTCCAAAATGGAATTCATGGTTAGGATTTTGAAAGAATATTAGAAAGCAATAAGGTTTTTTTGTAGAACGGATAAGCAGAGATAGATTTACTTTGCAATACATTGATTTTGAGCCAAGTTTTTTTCTTCTGTTTGTTGTGTTTTCATGAATGAAAAGCAGAATATTAAAGCCAGTTCTCAGTAAAGGGCTGGTCTAAGGGGGATTCAAAAATAGCAGCTCAATACCTAAAATTCAGATGATGCATTTTATAAATTCCCCTCCGTTGCTTTGCAATGTAAAAAACAAGAAAAAAAAAAAATCATTGCTATAGCTACAATCAACATAATATACCGGAAATACACATTTGTTTAACTTGTGCTCATATTCAGTAAGATGCTAATGGTATTCCCTATTACAAATGTCATGAGATCTTTCCCCTATAATTAGATGAAAATCATATTCTTGATCAGGTAACTTCTCTGGGAACTGTTCAAATCTAGCAAGAATCTTTGAAAATATACTGAAGTTACTTAGAATGCTAGGTTAGCAACATGCAAGCAAGAAAAAAGCGCCTCATTTTCTTCCCACATATAGACTGCAGTAAACTTTAACAGTGAAGAATCACCACAGACTTTTTTAAATAGGCTTGTTGCTTTAAACTAGAAGCCTTACCATCTGTTCTGTACTAATTAAGAATGCAAGGAGAACACATTTCACAGTTACATCAGCACATAGTAAGATTAAACTGTTTAAATGACTAGGTAAAAGCTTCTCATGCTCGTACAATGATATTTCCAGCTGTGTTTCCCATGTTTGTGACATAAATAAGGAAAAATGACATCCTAGATATCATGAAAGTTTTACAGTTACTAAATACTTACTTGTATCTGCTATTAGATACAATGATTTGTGAGCTTAGGACTGCAGTACTCAGAGCAGGTATTTTCAAATCAAGCCTAAATTTTAAATATGCCTTTAAAGCTCTTAATTTAATCAGACACCTTGTCTTTATGAAGGCATTCTCAGGCTTTTTGATTTTAAGGCATACTGCAGTTGCAAAAGCAATATTACCAAAGGAAAGACTAGGAATGAGTGACTACTATAACTAAACCATCTCTTAAAGAGTTGACCAGCAACTTTACTCCTGCCTCTGAAAGGTATTTTTCAGTTCTAAAGGATACTGATTGAAATCTAAACTATTTAGAAAAGGTTTCTCATTTGGTGTTCAGCATTGAGTAGATGGAGTAGCTTCCACCATCCCAAAATCCCCCAATTTAACCGTAGTTGTGTCAGTTTGTTCTTTTGAATCTGGACCAGGAACTTGGAGCTAAAGTGAAGATACGGTATAAAAAAGAACAGCATAAATATATTTAGAAATAGAGCAACTTCTTAGGGTAAAAGAATCTATGCAATAATATCATAGCTACCTTAGCCAACATGAAAACTCACTACTGGCAATGAATACGAATCATATTTATTGAGCTACTACTTTTATTAATATCTGGGAAATCTAACACATGCTGAGGAATGCTTAGGTCAGAAAATGACATCTGTCCGGTGATAATCACAAATGAAAGTATTCCTTTAAAGAATAAAATTGTGTCTGAATCTGCAAAAATTATAAATGTGGAATATAATGGGTGAAATATAAACAGAGAGATTTAAGAAGCAATCAAAAGTAAGATCAGATATTTAAATACATGAAAAGCAATCAGACTGAAATAAAAAGAATGGGTTTGCCAAACTGTAAGAGAAAAATGGGACAAGCAGAAAAATTCCTTGTGTTTTATTAAAAATGAGATACTGTGAAATTCTGCACAAAGCATCACTGGGTGCATTAGGCTTCCACAGACTGCTGTTGGCTCAGATTGAAAATGGGAACAGCTATGGTTTAAGTAAGAAGATTTGTAAACCATGTTTAAGAAAGTTTATAGAATCAACCAGACTTCTGACTATAAACCAGTCATCAAACGTGCAGGAGATGGATAACAGACTGCATATTTTAAAATGTATTCTTTAAATTACTTAGAAAAGCGAACACCGCATAAACTAGGATTCAGTGTTGGGGATGCTATATAAGATTTGAAGCGAATTGTCAGTTTCAGCTTTTCCCTGTTTCTTCAGATTTTTTAAATAACATTTCATATTTTATAAACATAACTTGCTTTATAAAAAAATCCTCAGAATAAAGTCACACACATTATTAAAATCAATCTTTTCTATTTTAAGTTTCACACCAATGCTGCTGTTATGTTTCCCCATTCTGCTTCAACAATTACCTATAACAAAAAAAATCAAATGCACTTACAGCATTTCTCCATGGGATTGCCTCTTTGCACAGCCTTCCTAAGTTTGTTTTCGGCCTCTGTATATTCCTGCCAAACTTACTTGGACAGAGAATCTAGTCATGCAGGCTTAATAAATGACTGGTTGTCAATGCTGAACCGTCATAATTACTCACTTGCTCTGTGTTAGCTTGCTGCAGTTATGATTTAGCTTAGACATCTCTGAGACTAAAGCACTGTGTTTTACAGTGCAGCTGGGTGAGCAGGGCCATTGGAGGCAGACAGCCAGGCTTTCTCTGTCCTGCTCAGCCCTCCAAACTCGGCCCTTAGCCGGCAACCTGGTTTTAAACTGCTTCTTGTGCTGGCCCACCTGCTACCAGCGTTTGAGGAACACTGGAAAAGATTCTCCTTAAATAATGTACAAAAGCCCATTTGGCATTTGTGTTAAATGGAACTTTCAGAGATGTCTTTGTTTACTCTGGTTTGGGGGGCTGAAGGGGAGGCGCCCCACAGGAAGGACAGATATAATTTGGTGGCCCTGTCAGAGGGGTGGCCTAGGGCCCCTCATGGCTGCCCACAAGGCTCTGAGGGGTCTTTTGTGTGCACCCCAGAGAAGGCTTTCAAACAACAACAACAAAAAAAGAACAGGACCACTGATAATTAACTTGTCAAACAGAGCTGCCGTCGCAGACAGGCACTTGAAGGCTCCTGGAGCAGGGCAGTAGTTCAGGTGAAGCGGTACTGCTGCCAGCTGCCCCCCCGCGCCCCTCTGACCCTTTCTGCCCTTCTGGAACCTTCTCTCCCCCTCAGGGGCAGCAGCTCCTGCCCCGGCCTGGCCGAGCTTAGTGGCTGTGCTGAGGGTGCGGGGGACTTGCTGCTTGGTGTCTTCCTGTCACAATAGTGCGTCTCTTCTTCCTCATAACGCAGTCTCAGCGGGGAGGGATTTGCCCTTCCTCTGCCCTACTGCCTAAGAAAAACGTTTTGGGTTTGGGTTTTTGGTATTTTTTTTTTGTTTTGTTTTGTTTGTTTGGTGGTTGTTGTTTTTTTTTTTTTTTTTCTATTAGTGGAGGTAGTGCTCTGAGCAGCTGGTTATCGCAGGGACTCTCCTCTGAGTGCCCACATCACTTTGTTTTCAGCTGTGTCACCGAGTAAGGTGCGAGGTCACTCCTTCCCCCTCTGCTTGTGGTGATTTGTGTATCACAGGGGGGCTCGTGTTCCCTTCCCCTGGAAGCAGCGGTTGCTTTGCCTTCCACACGTGCCCCTGAGCCCCGCCTCATGCCCGTCCTGCCCCGGGCTGGGCTCTCCCCACCGCAGCGGTACCTGACGGGGGAGAACAGGCGTTGGTGAGCATTTGCAGGCAGGGGAGGGTTAATTTTGCTCTTCGTCCTGATGTGTCGAGGGATAATTGTTTTGCTTCTCTGTTGGCAGAGCTCCCCCCCCCCCCCCCCCCCCCTTTTAATAAACTGAACAGCAGGGTGCTAATAAAAGAAATGGCTATTACTAAAGCATCTTTCTGTTGTAGAAGAAAACAAGTTCATGATTTTGTTTTTATCGGAGTCCAACATCCCTTAAGGGAGTGGGATAGGTTTAAAGTAGCTATTAAAATTATTGCTGGGAAATGAGATTTGATTAAAAAAGCAGCAGCCCCATTGCTTTACAAAAGCATTCAAGTAAAATAGTGCTGTTTCAGGTCGTTATTTGAGCTCCATGTGCTGCTTTATCGAAGATAGCTACTTAAAATATTACAGATATGAAATGGAAAACTGTCTAACCTCTTATTATTTGATATTTGAACAACAAATACAGGCCACTACGAGGTAAAAGACTTGCTTGCCCCATTAGTAAATGCTTATTATTTCTGTAGCACAAATGGGAATGACTCACACAGCAGTATTACGTTATTTTTATAATTTTTTTTTTTTTTTTTTTTTAAATTCACACTCTGCAACTTGGAAACTTGAGAAACACTCATTGTTTTCTCACTGTTTTCAAGGGCATCCAACAATCAGATCCTTAGTGATGCATGATGTTAGGTGTCATTAGGCACCAGCATAGAAAATGTTGGTATTTCATGCCTGGTTGTAAGATTCACTTCTGCAGAAATATGTGAAGGAACAAAGCAAATACAAATAGTGATTGCGTCATTGGTACGCTAGTCATGTGTGTCCTCAGAAAGACAATCTTTGCTAACCAGTAACATGGAAAGGGGTGTAAAGTGGCTTAATGCATTTTAATGTGTCTTCCATCATTATTAATGCTGTTGAAACAGTTGGTTTTGGATGAAACTGCCTAAATCATCTTTGTTCTGACCTACTGTCATTCATACAGCTCTTATTTTCTCTTACTTTTCTCCTGTGTGTATTGATAGTCATGCTCACACATGCATCCTGAATTACAGGTAGGCAATCAGTGTTGCAGGTTTTTCTCCTCAGTTTTAGTCAAGTACGCAGAACTGTCTTCCTGAAGTGCTGCAGAATGAAAGCTCTGTGAAATTTCTTTAAAAATATGATAGGGTGGAATGGAAACTTCTGGGACAGTACTGTTCCTTTTGGTGATTATAATTAGGCAGAGGAAAGTGTATGTGTGTTTTGTTTGGGGTTTTTGTCTGTTTTGAAGTGGGCCCATAAGTGTGAAGTGACTTATTTCTCCCTGAAACTGTGCCCTAAAACACAAGTGAAGCTGTGTAAATGTGCTGAAGACCAATGCTGTATGGCCACATAATGTCAGGACCGAAATAAGCCAGCTTGTTGATGACTGATGCTAAATGCATAGTTAGCAGAGGCGGTAATAGTGCCTGTAAGGGAACTGAAATACTAAAGCAATCATTGCCTATAAATAAAACCTTCAACTTTCTGGCAGCCTGACAGAGAAAAGTCTGTGGTGGCCCTTGACCCTCATGGGGGTCAAGTAGTAGCATAAGCTAAACAGGTGCTACGAAGACCATCTCCTGTATGATTTCCACCCTATAACAACATATTATACATAGTGTCCTATAAACATTTTATTTACTGACCTTTATTTTGCTGAATAAAGAAAAGTCTTATTAGAAGGAGAAAGTAGGATAGTTGCTTGAAAGTAGAAAGTGTGGGTTCGGGTTCTTATGTGCCTAACTTAGACTAGGTAATTAAGTGTTGGTTACCCAAATCCTAGCTCTTTCTATGTGTTTTTAATAATAATGATTTTTTTTTTGTTTAAAATGGGTTTCATCTGACATGAAATGAGAAAAACTCTACAACCTCCAAATTTAAAAAAACCCCCACAGGGTAACTTTTATGCACAATTTTGAAAGTATCTATAAGCAAGCATCAAATGCTGTATAAGTAACTGCCATTCATATGACAAATAGTATTATTTCCTAAAATAGTATTAATGACTTCACAAAGGAAAGTTTCAGACATTGGCACCATATCTGTGTGTGTAAACAGTACTTATGGCATCAACTAGAAAAACCTCTGTTAGTTCTTGTATTACATTGATTTTATAGATTTATGTTCCCTTATAGACATAGGGAAGCTGCCCAAATTTGTCAATACTTGTATTTTGTTATGATCAGATCAAGCTTTTTGTACAAAGCTGAGTGAATGTTGCCAAGATATTTGGCTCATATGATAGGTTAGTATACTTTGGTTTTTCTGTATGTCTTTGTCTGTTCTGGCTTTGTTTTAACAAATGGGTTTAATTATCAGAAATACTAAAAGTGAGACAAACTAGAATGCTCAATTTTTTGCTAGAAATACTTGTTTTGCATAAGTGGAAATATGAAACTGTGAAAAGGAGAGTTGTACAGACTTTTTCAATTCAGAGTGCATGTCGTCAAACAGCTAGTTGTCTATTGGGAAGAATCCTGCTGTGTATGTATTCAAGACACCTTTTACAACCTCCGCTGACCTTATACAGTTTTCCAAAAAGCACTTAAAATAGTGAGTTTATCCCATAAAATTCAGATTAGCTGAGGCTTGATCCCTGTGCTTAAGTAGGAGTGTGTCCTGTATTTCCTTGCCTTATTCATGTTGTCATTTTGCACGTGTAACAGGGGTTCTAGCAGTAAATTCAGTGTTATTGTAAAACTTCTCCAGTAGATACCATCTTCACTTTTTTCAGGTAAGTGCTTGGAAGGAGAGGGATTTTTTGTATTGCTGAGTTCTGTAGTGAAAAAGTGGTAATAGACAAAAATATTGCTCCTTGTCGGTTAGTCTTACTGTATTTTTATGTCAAGAAGCATTTCTATGACCTGTAGATAAATGTCTTGTGTATATATGTGGAAATCTAAAGATATGGATAGACAATCAAGGTACTTAAATGCTGTGTGCTTATAGCTTGTCAAACAAATTTTCCTATAACCACGTCTTTACTTATCTATAAGCTACTTTGAACCTGCTGGAAATGACAGGTTATAAACGTGCAGATCGGCAGGAATCACAGCAAGGCTCCATATTAAAGGCTTGTTGCCAGCTCGTTCAGCAGTTGCTTGATTTGTTTATTTTTACTTCGTATAAATAGGCCCTATTTTGGTGCTCAAGTTGGGTATTTAACTACAGGATATGAATACCAATCCTTTGTCTGGGATACTTGATATATTGTATTGGCTGTGTGACTGAATACACAGCTATGATGCAGTCAACATATTATGCTTTGTAAGATTTACCTCATGATTGTACATCTTGGAAAGAAAATATGCCTTAATAACACTTGGTAGCCTTTCTAAATCTATGACCTTCTAATGAATACTAGATATTTTATTTACCCATTTATGTCTCACTGTAAATCAATTTCAAATTATTCAGGTACATTATAGCAAAACCAGACCTCTTTAGCTGATCCGGTAGAGAAACTGAGATCAATAAGTAAATAATGGAAATTCTCTCATATTCTAAGTTTACTATGTTTTAGCAGAACTACATTATGTCACTCTGATTTCTGTGATGAGTGGTTTTTAAGACTGAAGTAGACCATGAGGAGTATAAAATGTGTTCCATGTTTACAATTCTGTTCTGTATTAATATTCATTAAAGTTGAAGAAAGATGCCTCCTAGTTGAAAATTATGCAAGTATGTTGTCTATTTAGCACAATTTTTAAGTTGAAGTTTTAGGTAGAAGGGTGGTAAAGTCTGTACGTATGCGCACACCAGACAATGCTGTGTTGTAGAGCTTGTTTTGGTACATCAAATAAAAGTGAATTTCTACTTGCTCTTATTGTCCTAAGACAGAAATAGTTAAACAATAAAGTAGTGTTTATTTCATACTTCTCAACCAGTAGATAAGCATTTTCAGATTGATAGTTGAAAGAAGTTTGCTTTAGTGGATATAATCTATAGTGAGCAAATACAAAAGAAAATAATTTGTTTGGCAAGAAAATAAATTATATGAGAGAATCTAAATCAGCTTATCGTATTTTTCTTCTTCTAGCTGATGGATATCTGACAGGACCTATATTCTGTCTTGCCTATGACTGGAACACAGAAGAAAATGAGTTCTTGTCTTTCATGGCAAATATTTATTAAGAGTATTCTTGTCATTTTATTACCTTATCTGAGGTGTGCTGTTTAAGACCAGTGATTCTCAAAGTAATTTTTAATTTGTAATTGCCTGAACCACAGCTGTCAGCATATTCTCTGGCCTATCCCAAGACCTCAGCTATGCAGTCTCAAGCCCTTTATACATGCTACAAGCCATATTCCTTTGCATTCCTGCAAAGCCAGCACAATTTTCTCCTAGTCCATGTCCTAGGTTCAGTGAGGAGTGCCCTACCTATTATCATTGCCTGTTTGGTTCTCTAGAGCTCTGGGTGCTGCCAAGATTTTTCTCCAGAGTGCAGCATAGACTGCAGGGAGAATCCATCTTCTTGCAATCCAGTTTAGCTGGTCTGGCTGAGCAAAGCGGGGAGAAAAAGGAAGCAAGGACTTTTAACATTTTTCTTATACAACTATAATGGAATATCCTTGCTGTCCAGCTTAGCTCACTGAGTTGGGTGGGAGAGAATGGGTAGGGATCCTGTAGCTGTGTGGACACAGAAGTGTTTATGCCTGAGTTCCCATCCTTCTGTCCCCACAAATTCAGACTAAAAACTGGTTTGTGTAGATGCCAGAGATGAGACAAATTGGGTGAACAGAGACCATGTTGGGGAAGAAAGAGGGAGAAGAAAGAAGGGAACTGGGAGATAAAAGCTAGATCCAGTTTACTTCCACATCTTCTGAGTTCCACATCCTTTCCACTTTCTTCCTCACAGTTTGAAAATGTGAAGGTACAATACCTTTTTGTTCCCACTGTGTAGTAAAAACGCTGGGATTGATAGAAATTCCCTTTCTTCTTATTTTTTCAGTAACCCTACCTACAAAGGGTTAAGCAGTGGTAATACCCAGGTAGTGTTCTTGCCTTGAGGCATCTTCCACTCCTCCATACAGAAGTTACCCAAGTCCCTGAAATGTCCTTCCTTTACCCTCAGTGAGCATTTCGGTTCTAGTGGTTCGTCAGAGGAGTGGAAGAATGCTAGGAGAAAGGAGTTTAAGGTCAAGTGATAGAGAAGGTGCATTCATGGTTCACTGATAACATGCAAATAATCTTGGGATCTGTAAACTAAACTACGCCGAGTTTTCAGTTCTTAAAAAATTTTATGACTCAGACTTTTGTTCCTTCAGAGACTTTTACTTCATTTCTTGTTGAAGGACTGTAATAACATTCACCGACTTGTGAATTTCAAGAGGTGCTCTCTTCATAGATAGCAGTTATTCAAGGTCTAAGTTCATATAAATATGATAGTCTGTGTAGTCTCTTATATTTACCCAGGAATATGGAAGAGTTGCATGAAATATAAACAGTAAAAAAAATTAATTGGTTCATCTATCCTTGTCTATATTGTGGGGATAGCCTGTAGCACTGTAATTATCTCGTGCATAAAAATCTTGCATTCAGATAATTACACACTTATTCAACCCTAGTATAATGCATAAGACTATCACGATTAAATTATAGGACTAGATTAAATGTGAAATGCAAACTTTTAAAGGAATTGGCTAGCTCTATATAGGGGCATTATTTTATTCATCTGAAAGCATAATAAACCTTTAACTTACACAATACAAATGCATCTGCATAATTGCTTACTGCTGTTGGGTATTTTTCTTCCACAAGGCTAATAATTCTAGAATGCCTAAATAGTAAAGCTTTTTCACAGCTTAAAAGAAGGTTGTAATACAATTTGGCATGGTCTTAGTCCTTTTTTGAACTCAGGGTCTAAAATGGACAGTTCCTTTTAGGATTAATAAGCAAATTGGAAATATACCTCAGGACAGTATTGTTTATGCATTCTTTGCTTGAATCTGATTGGTACTAATTTTCCCACAAAAAATGCCACAAACCTTTTTTGCTATCTTGCGCTATTAATTTGTCCTCTCTTACTGCTGCCACTCATTATTAAACCTAGAATATATCTTTACATTAGGCTCAGTGATGTGCTAGAATTTAGTAAGACAAATATGTATGACTTCTTTGCTAATTAACTTGCTTGTTAGTTGTAATGGGAATATTCGGAACTAATTATAAGTGTAATATGTATTAGGTTTTTTTCTGGAATTTCTTATTAAGAAAGAATAACAGATTGAATAGTGGAGGTACAACAAACAGTCCTAGCTTGGACCCAGTAGTTTGTGCTTCACTTATCTTTGTTGTACTTCCATGTTATTTAGTAGAGATAGTTACTCATATTGCTCAGTTTATAGTACACTGACTGAATAACAAGAGCCATAGTATATCATTTAGCTATTTACTTAGAAGCAGGTTTTGCATTGTATATGTGCTATAGAGGAAAGCAAATCTACTGTAGGAATAATGGGCACAGAGAGGTTGGTGTAATAGAGGAAGGGAAAAGAGACTAACGGCAAAAATCCTGGCGAGTTTGTTTCTTAGTCATTATATTTCATTATATGATATAAACAGGGGGTTCCTGCCTGTGCTGTTTTAATGCTATCATCCTTGTGACATTGACCTAATTAATGCAAGAGATCTAATTAATTCAGAGAAATGAGGAGGAAAAGCCTCCTAGGCAAGGTGTCCAATATGAAGTGAGTAGTATGTACCTTGTACTGTGGTGAGAAAGCAAAATCTCTCTGTGTTGTTTCAGAGGGAAAAAAAAACACATTAATTGCTGATTGTTAAATGTTTCTGATGGATTACATAGTATGTTAAAACTGAATATGCAAAAATGAACAAGAACTCCTCTGTTCAATTGTGTATCTTCAGGCAGCACATTCCTTTTCCCTAGGAAAAAAGTTATTTAGACATGAAGAATAATATCCGTTTGGTGTGGTTTTGGGCATTGTTTGCACAGAGTAAAGAAAAGGAAGGTCAGGGACACCATTTTTTTCTCCTGATTCCTTCATGAGGACACTTGAGAATTGCTTTTTAAAACACTAACCTCATTTATATAATTTTCAAACCATTGCAAATTAAAATATTTTTTTTCATTTAATTGCTTTGTCATAAGATGGAATGCTTTTGCTATATCCTTTTTTCCTGACATATTCTTATTTTATGCTCATATTTTCTACAAAAGCTGACACTTTTGCCATTTTGTTCTTTTCTGGAATCTTAAAGGCTTTTTATTAAAGGATGTGATAGTTAGTCTTGGGTTTCCTCAGGTACCTCTCTTCTTTGGTTTCACTTTATTTTTTTTTTTTCCCCCTGTTACAACAGATTACGTTGGTTCTTCCCATTTACAGCAAGCAAAGAAAATGTTCAAATAACTCAAATTTCAAATTAAGGAAAACTTAAGTCTTCTGTTCTGTAACTAAATGCACCATAATTGTGAATGTAACACTGGAGAGAGAAAAGGAGCTAGCAGTAGACTAAGTTGTGTTGTGAAGTGGCTAGGTTAAAAATAGATTCAGTGAATTTATTCTTTTTCTTCAAACAATGTGAAAAAAACAGGGAGTTGCTTAATAAAAAACCTGTGTAGGCATATTGCAGAAAGGATCCATTATTAATCTGTGTAATGAAACAAGTCAGATTGTGTTGAACAAGTTTGTATTCCTGCTGAAATGTAACATTCATCTACAACTGTTTCTAGTTATTTCGTGCATCTGAGATGCTAAAATGCCAGTACAAACTGAGTGGTTTGTAATGGAAAAGACTTATTACAATATGATGCCTGCTTCATTTCCCTGTTTTTGCAGGGGTGTTTGCTCCATTATTTTCCCTTGAGCACTGTTCAGCCCAGTCATAAATGGCTCAAGCTACTGAGCTTGTTTCTTGACGTGTCAGCCAAACCTTTAGCGCCAGGGCTGTAATAAGGAAACACATTTGCTGAGGTGTCTGCAACTTTGTTCAAGTGCCACAGAAGACTTAATTTCTACTGAATAGAAGCATGTATTTCATTTTAATGTCTGATCTAAAGAACATAACTTCTAACTAAATATAAAATTACCTGGTTTGCTACATCATCTTTCCTTTCACTAAATCTAGGGTAAGCTCTATTTCAAGGATTTAAGTGAGTCGAAGGTAATGTACAAGACCAATTTTTGTCCTATTAATTAAAAAGAGCTTCACTTTCAAAACATATAGGATATATATATCATGAGATGAAGGCCCAGTCCTGGTGAAAAAGTTGGAGATCAGAAGTGTTGGATGGAATTTATTAAAATTAGCAAGAATTTTTTTTTTTTTTTACTTTATTGTGCTTTGGATCAGGTTATTTATTTCTGTTTGCGTTCTAAAATATAAAGTACTATAAATTAACTCATAGTGTGTTGTCATGTTTGTCCCTTGAATCTTCCAGTTGTTTGAAAACAAACTCCTGTTTTGTTTTGATTCTGTCCAGAACTGACTTCACACTCTTTTAATTAAAAACATCAGTAGAAATATGATTTGCAGTTAAATATGACATGATCTTCAAGTACAGGCTCTGTAACAATTGTTAGGACAGTAGATGGTGGTACTGTAAATTGCATGAGATAAAAGGAAGAAGGTGGACAATGGCCACGTTGTCTATTATTTGTCAGTTTTATATGTATGTCTTGTTTTATTTGGTTTGTGGGTTGTTGTATACACACAATGAAATACAGTATATAACTAAAATGTCTATTATAAACTACAGGCAATAATCTTTTGTTGTAAGAAATAATGGACATGCCTTATTACAACATCAGCACTTACACATGGGTGTGAGGTTTTCCAGGGTTTTCTGCTTCTCGATGCTGTCAAACTCTAGCTGATAGAATATGACTGTACGTATTTATATGTCTAAAACACCAAGTAGGGTGAAAGTTTGTTAGCTGCTCACTGTGTATTTGAGTGATGGAAACAATGTTTTGTTGGTCATAATGTTACTTTACAGTATTCCTAAATTCTTAGTGTATTTTTGTTTGGATTTCCTAGTTGTCTGGTGTTGTTTAGGTTTTACATGATAATATTGTATTAGAACTTATAGCAAAAAGTACTCTGAAATTTATGGATAATCACAGTTCTGAAGATTTCTTGACTCAAATTATAATGTTAACATAGCAGCCTACATAATGTATCATGATGTACTGCACATAAATTGATACCTTTAGAAGTGGAAAGTGCTTTGTTACATTCTAAGGGCTTAGGAGTGTTTTGATTTTAAAGTAGTTATAGCAAATTTCTATTTCATTTCCAAGTACTCATGCTTTGAAATAAGAGAATTTTAAGGATATATCATAACAGACAATCAGACCTAAAAGTAAAGAGGGTATCACAATGCATGCATTCATATAAAAAATGCATGCAAGGGTCACTATCAAAACCGTAATAAAAAGGGACTGAAAAAATAGGCAATGAATTGAAGTACTTTGTAAAATTAGAAAGTAGGGTATGTTTAAGGATATAAACAGATCAAATTGAACAGCAGTCTAGCATTATCAACTATCAGAGTAGACTGGGAGCAATAATTTTCGAGTTTCAGTAATATAAGAAACTTAATTGAAGTTGGAAAGATAAGGGAGGGAAATGAACAGCAGTGATCACAATCTCATTTGATTTAGGATTATAGCAGATATTAAAGCTACAGGGGTACAAAGACAAAAGAATGTGAAAAATACAAAGTTCAGTAAAAATGGAGAATATTGTGCAAAAAAGGGAAATCCTTGAGAGGTCCAGACACTATTTAAAGCTAGAATTTAAATGCAAGTATTAGAGGTCTTGTAATCAATCTAAGAGTAAAAATAATCCTAATGAATGATGATCTGATGAGAGAGAAAGATGGTGACCATAGCTTCTGTTACAGCAACCATTAACTTCTGTCTTTGTTTTCACTTGCTCTGCAAGTGTTCAGGCCTTTAAAAGGAGGAACACACATTTGTCATCAAGAGGAGGCTCCAGGCTGTGCATCTGGGGTGGATGAAGGCTGGATGTTTTGAGGCTCTCATATGAACAACATGGATATGAGAGTCAATATTTTCTTTTTTGAAAGCGAACCTAATTTTAGCTAACTGATCCCATTCTTCAGTAAAACAGTCTTTTCCTGGTGTAAATACTATATTGCTTTTCAGGTGTTCTTTCTTTACATTGCTGTGTCACTGAAAAAAGCTGACAAACCCTTGGTGTCACAGATCAGATAATGAGCTCCTCTGTGATCTTCCAGTCAGTCCCTTTTGATACAGAGCTGCTGTCAGAAGAATGTGACATGTTTCAACTATACTGCTGAATTCTGGTGATCTTTGGCTTTGAGGATCTACTTCATCAACTTAGAGTCGTTTTAATGCTGCCCACCTAGACCTTAGCCTAAATCAAATATGTGTGCCTAAATATTGGCAGTGGAAATTATGAGATATTTCTTGCTATTGAAAAATACTGAGACTGGGTATAGTAGTGTTTGAATGCAGACTCTGCAAGAATATTTTAAAATAAATTATTCTTTATATCACAGAAGAAATTTTATATAAAAGTTGTAATGCTTGCCAAGATTTTCATAAGTTACTCATTCTGATTATCAATTTTCAGTCAAGACTAATGTCTTAATACTAGAAGACATGATGAAATCCTATTAAGATCCCAGTAGGTTTTACAAGAAAATATTTGATAGTTAAAAATATAAAGTCTGTAGTAAAAGTAGCTTGTCCTGCAGCAATCTCCACTACAGTTAGTTGCCATTAATAATGCAGTGTTTAAAAAGTTTTCTGAAGAAATCCAGAGCATTAATATTTTATAGTTGCTAATATGCTTTGATTTCAGTTCACATTTTCCTACTTGAGCAAGGGAAAAGTGGTTTTGAACAGTGTTTCTCCATATGAGTAGAGAAATATTAATCATTTTCTCAGGAACCTCCCATGGGAAGTTGCATCTTTGCAAAGCTTATTTTCAGGCTTCTTCTCATTCAGGTTTGTTCTGATTAACATTACATGAGTCTTTTGCTTTAAAGTCCATGTAAGAAATCTTGGTCTACTAAAGCCTGGGGCAAAAATTCTCTGGTTATATTTGGAATGAAACCCTGACCTTATTAATAAGCAAAGATTTGACAAATGCCAGAGTGCTGAATGAGATCAGAACACAAAATCTCCTTCCAGATAACCACTTTCTAACAGCTAATCATTGGAGTTTTTTTCACTATCTGGAGGCCATACAGCTTAAAAATATATTCACCTGTTTTAACTTTATCAAAAGTGGTCTCATTGACTTTGGTGATGACTCACAATGGTTGATACAATTTGACACAGTAAAGGAAATTACAGTATGTCAAATCAAAATGAAAGGGGAAGGGAGCATTATTTTTTCTCTATTGCAGAGTAGACCTAAGGCAAAAAGAGATTCCTGCATACTCTGCTACTGGATGTACGAAAGCAGAAACTTGTCTATGAAGAGCACTACCGGAAGCCAGAGTCTTTGTGAAACTGCATATAGAGTTATATAGATATGATCCTAAAAAAACTTCCTTAAAAACAGACAGAAAACTTGTTTGAACTTAGTAGGTATGGGTTAGTGGCAGAAATAGTCTGAGAATATTGTTTTTAATGTGATTAATTTAGTCCTCACAGATATTTAAAATGCCTCCTTTCTTGCTGTGAATTTTGCACTGATTTAGAGGACTCTGAAATAGTATTATCTCTATAATAATTACCTATTCTGATCACCAATAAACGAATTAGTCTTCTGTCTTATCAAAATTTTAATGAAGTGATGATTTCATAGCTATTTAACTGGAAAAAGAGTTAGTAAGGCACTGTTTATGGAATTCTGCACCCATAAAAAAGGCTATTTATTAGACAATAGAAGTCCTATTGCTCTGAATAGCCACTGAAATTAGAATCCATTGTTGCTGCAGTGGTAACTACACCATGTAGTAATAATTTCATTGAAGTCTATATTGTCTCTTCTATGACATAAGATGAAGGTAATGTTTTGGGATATGTTCTTGTAAGAATTTGAAAAACTCAGATTAATAATTTGATATTAATAAAAGCATTTGTTTCATGTTTGCATTATGAAGCATTATGAAAGCTTCTGTTTCTCTGATTACTGCTATATGACACTGTTTCTTCATCTGCCTGTTCCAGAAAGCTCTTAACCTATGCTGTGATATTCTTGTATCTTTGAAGAAGGAAAAATGAGACCATGTTGTTAGTGGAATTTTAGGATTCTAGACACTAATGAATTAGCAAAATTTGTCTTTCCAACCTCTGCTAACTTGTAATGAAATAATTAAGCGTGATTATGGGTACAAGTTACTCCTGGGGAGATACCGATTGGACACAAGAGGAAAATTTTTCACAATGAGAACAATCGGCTATTGGAATAGTCTCCCCAGGGAAGTAGTGCATTCCCCAACATTGGACACTTTTAAGATTCAGCTGGACAGGATGCTCGGCCATCTTGTCCAGACCATGGTTTTGCCAAGAAAGGTTGTACCAGGTGATCCTTGAGGTCTCTTCCAACCTGGGATTCTATGATTCTATGATTCCGTGATTGTATTTCATCATTAAGTCTCAAAAGAATCCTCTCTTACCTCCCCTTCTTATTTTTTTTAGGCTGGCATTCTGTAGAAATAAGTAATGTTCAATGATTATTTTACCACAGTGCAAAGATATTGTAGGAGCTATTTGATTTAGCTAAAGTAGTAATAATATGTCAGTATTTTACCTTAAACAGTATAATCTACTTGACCTTTCTGTGATTTATTTAAGTATGTTTCCTTGATTCAAAAAATCTCATTGTATTTACATTACTAAAAATGCTTTTTTAGTAAAAATATGCCATGTTCATTGTCTTAAAATGACATTATAGAGGGCAATTAGTCTAAAGATTTATTTACTCAAAAATGTTCTAAATTACCTGATTCATTAATTCCCACCTTATTAATGGCCTTGTCAGCATTTAAGACCAGCATGACTAATCAGATGTCAACAAAATGCAATTACTACAAATTGAAAAGTAATTTTCATCCTTATGCTTGTAATGAACCCAATACAGAGCAAATTCTCCTGTAATTGCAGTGTTTCTCAACTATTCAGCATAAAGTTATGGCCTGGGATTCCCATCACCATGAATTCTTTGAAGAAAGGACTCAGGGTACAGAACTTCTTCCCTTCTTTTTTTGAGACTCAATTTTAGAGGTAAAGTATTTCCCTATAGGATATTTTTTAGGTTTTATTGGGAATTACTGATTAGTTTTCTGAAATACATGATTGAAATGTTAGGTTTGAGTAATCTATTTCTAGATACTTTCCTGTTTTTGTAGAGTACTCCACTAAGACTACATTAATGCCAGTTTTATGTTTTTATTCCTAAATTTGTTTAGAAATTCAAAAAATATTTTTCTCTGTTAAGGGAATTCCAAAGTTGGTCATCTTTTTGAGATTTTATAGAAAAGAACAATTGTTTCTGTGAACCTCTCTGTAGTTATTTTATAATTCTTGGGATTGGAGGAAGTGTTGAAACCTTAACTTAATGAGATGTTTTTGAAATATTAGTCTGTATCCATGTTTAGATGAAACATCTATTACAATTCAAAATAATGAATTAACCCAATGAGATTGGAATTTACTACTTGAAATACATTGCATCTTTGGTACTAATTTTCTTTTACTGTGGTGTTTTTGTTTGTTTTGGGGTTTTTTTTGTTGTTTGGTTTTTGTTTTTAAATGTTTGCTGGGGAGAATGTTCCCTGCTGATTGCACTTCTAACTCATAACTTCTCTTGGGTGTGGGTAAAAGCCATCAGTTATTATACACTGTGTGGAGAAGAGGCTAGGTTCTAGTGTTTGCGTTTCCTGTGTTTTGTTCATCTGTGCAGTGTGAACACCTGTATCCACTCCTATGGCATAAACCAGGTTTGAGGTAATTACAGCATCTTCATTAAAGTGTCAGCAGGGAAATTTTCTAGCAGACATGTAGTTTTTTATATTAGTTCTTTGTTTTCTTAGATAATTTCAGTTGAATTTTTCAAAATATCTCAGACCAGTGCTGATAAGAAGTGTGTCTGGGACAGCTATTTTATAGTTTCTGCTGTCAGATCATGTTCCCTGTGGTACTGATGGCACAAATGGGAAGAGCTCACAGGAGGTGTATGACCAGATGACCTCTGGAAGACCCTTCCAACCTCAGCCATTCTGTGACTATCAGAGCATGTCCAACAGTGCTGGGTAAGCTTTTGGATACTTAGTGAGCTCCTCACTGACATCTAGAAGATTCTCAGGCTCTTTTTTTGTCCATCTGTGAACAAAATCATTTAGTACTATAAATCTGTAGTCATCAAAAAAGAAAAGAAAAAAGCTCACATATAACGCCCTACTTATGCAAATGGTGCATCTGGTGCTTTTTGAGGTAGTGCCAGTGACTATTTCAAAGCAGGCTTAGACACCCACAGTCAACTGATGGTAAAATCAATCAAAACCATGTCCTGTTATATTTTAATTTTTATGCAACTGTAGGAGAACACTAGGGTACACCCCACCTATACAAAGATCTGAAGGCACATAATCACTAAGTACACTTTCTAACTTGTAGCAGGATGTCTTCATGATTAAAACTTGCTCTTGTGGAACTTTCAGTTCAATATAACTTCAGTTCCTTTCCCAATTTTTGCCCCCCACTATGTGTCTATAACAAGACTTTAAAAAAAACCCAGAATATTGCAGCTTTCAGATCACACCTTTGAGACTGTATAGACTATTTGCTAAGTACAAGACAGAAGAAGTATGAAAGTTGAATAGATGAACTCTCTGTGAGATACATCGTAAAGAAAGCTATGTGTAGCAATTTGAGTTCCAGTTTGTATGCATTATTGTTGGGTGTCGGGAATTCAGGTCAACAGAAGAGGGAGATGAATAGTCTGTTTGTGAGGCCCCAGCATCCAACTCTTGGTAAAATATGAAAAGGTAAGGAAGATAGTTTTGATATTTTTAATCTTGCTGATTTACTGTAACCTGCTGCTCTTCATGCTCAGGTATATTGCCCTTTTGAGTACCTTAAATGCACAGCCCAAGGTTTACTGAGTCTTTGAGCAACAATAACTACTATTGTTTGTTTGAGTTTTTGTTTGGTTTTTTGTTTGTTTTGTTTTTATTTTGGTTTGTTTTTTTTTTTCCCCCCAATGTAATTCATAATCTCTCCCAAGCACATGATTGAATCTATAATTTTCTAGCTAGTATGACTACTATTTTTGTGATGTGGCTGTTGTGAATGTGAGCAAAGCTGCTGCTGTTTGCCTGATGACACTGTTTTTAATTACTATAGCTGTGCCAGAGTTGACTTGTGATGTGGTTGTGTCACGGAAATGGCTTGTGTTACCATGTCTTTTTTGTGTTTTGGATGACCAGAATAGCTTAAACCATTTATTCAGATTTTTCAAGCTAAACTGAGTTGCCTCACCTAAAGATCTGTCATATAAAGTAACATTCTGCACCTCACTTCTTGTTACCAGTAAAAGGCTGCTACAAGGGCTGGTGTGGTAACATTACAAAGAATTGCAGATGTTTGGAAAAATGTGTATCTGCCCTCAGCTGCAGCCTAAGGACCAGATATAATTAGATTAAGAATTACTATATTATCAGATTAAGTAATTTTTACAGGTCTTCTCTACATCTGAGTAGTGTTCTGTCCGAATTAATTTTTTGCCTTTATGCTGCTTTCATCAAAACCTTTATTAGAAATTGCTACAATACTTTTTTAGGTAATTAACAGAAATTAAAAGAAAAACACTATTTGCAGTATGGCTACATCACAAATCATAAGTTTTCCACGCACCTTTTGAAGTTCACTTTAAAAAAAACCCAATGCATTGCATATATCTTTAGACTTCAAAGCCATATAACTTGGAAAATTAGAACCGCCTAGTATTCTGATAGGAACTATTTCAGTCAGCCGAACTACAGTCAACTGAACAAAATCAAACTAGGCAGTTTTGACTTTGAAAGTAGCCTGAAATCCTGTAACATGTCATAAAAATTGTAGAATCAGATGCAGCAATTTGATGATTTTTTGTTTGTTTTTTTGTTATGATGTGATAGGTCTTTCAGAAAATTCTTGCAGTGTTCACACAGACTGGTAAGTCAGGCTTGCCACTTAATCCTGGAGATGCTGACTGTCTAGCTCTGTGGAAAACTATCCAAGAGAGGATACCTGCTCTTTAAAGAACAAAAAATGCTGATGGTATAGGTAAAAACGAGGAGTCCCTTACTCTCGAATAATGTTCTAGTCTGTTTAAACCTTTGAGATCACAGTAACCCAAGGCAAGAAAACTTAGTCCAAACTCTGTGAAAGTATTTTTTCATTGGTTTCTACAGTTTGATTAGGAAAAAAGCAGAAATCAGAAATTCACAGTATGTCATGAATTCCTTTGGAGAATGTATAGAAGTAATTTGAGTTTAGCTTTAGAAGCTGGCCACATCTTTCTCTTGGGAAATATTACTTGTCACATTTCATAGCTAGTGTATTACAAAACTATTGCTGTGTTGGATTGCTGGAATTGAAGTGGTCAAGATGGGTAAATAGTGGGAGAAAGAAAGAAATATCGCTTTCCAGATGACAAAACAAAGTAGCTAGTTGTCTTTCCAAAGAATTACGTAGTTGCCTGTCTCATTCTTCTGGAAATAATTAAGATAATAAAAACAACCAAGACTTTCAAATTCAAGATGCCATGTTGAGCTACTCAAATACACTTTTAACCTTTGTATGTTATTGGTAAGGCATAGTTCAAAAGCGCGTTACACACTTTCATGGACCTAGGACCATTTACATAAACTGAAGATCTGCTTATATATTTTTTCCAAGGATTAACTGTGCAGATAGTAATCAGATAATGAAAAATTACAGTTTTGCTCAAAAATTGTTTACTGTAGAGTACATACCTTTTCTCAATGTTGTTTTCTTCTGATTTAAAATTGCCACTGATTTTACTAGGCAATCTGATTTTTTTTTTTTTTTATGATAGCTCTTGGTTGGAAGGGAAGAGCTAGTTTGCTTCTCCTGGTGATTTTTCTGTTTAGTTTTAAGCTGATAATGAGTAATATTCACTGCTGAATGTCTTTGTTCATAGCTGCCTAAAGAGAGGCACAATATTTTTCAGAGCCAGATGGTTGTGCATCTTGCATCTGTAGTAGACACAAAAGGCTCCTTGTGGAAATATTTTTTGCAGTTTCTTTTGATAAGTTTCCATATCACTAGTTCTAATAATGTTGAGTGTTTGGGTTTTTCTTGGGGAAAAGAAAGGGATAGTTTGTTTTTCTCATAAAACCAGTTTTTTTGACTTGGTTTCCTGTAGAAATTTGACTTGTGAAATCACACCAGCAGGCAGTTTTGGTTTTCTTGGCCAAATTCAGCCTCACTGTTAGAGCTGGATTCAAAAGTAATTTGCTTTTAGTTTACTTAAGACTGGACTCCATTCCTTAAGCACGTTGTAAATTAAAGTTACACTATTATGCTTCTTTTGGACCTTTGAGGATGAAATTTTGTTTCAGTGACAGGACTATATGTCAGTGTTCAGTGACAGTGACAGGACTATATGGTTTTCCTCACATATGTATCTACTTGCTTATATTCCTAGACAATCTTTAAATGTTCTACATTGTTTCAGAATTAAATGCTGTATTTTTTTGTAATTGTTCTGCAGCTTCACAAGCTAAATTAGATGATGAAAATAAAATGTAGTCCAAAACTGAACTAATCATATATTCTGGCAATAAAGATGTATTTTTATTTATTACATATATATGGCAAAGCATATTAAAGTAAACAAAAACCATTGGCTTGATTCCATGTCCTTAGAAGGACAGAATAAATCATCCACAACCTGCTGAAAAGGATTATACCTGATATTAGAGGAGAATGATTTTTCTTATAAAAATCTGTGGATATTCCATACTGTTTTGTTGGAGGATTCAAAGACAATGGAATTAGGTCCTGTTCTAGATATTTACTAAATCATTAAGTGATATAGTGCATGAGTAGGAATCTTTCCACTGAAAGGGGGAAGGAAGAGCCATGCATAATAAAATTAAATTAGGAAATCAATTCAGACATTCCCTTTCACATAACCAAATAGAAAATTTAAACTGTGTCATGTTCAGCCTTTCACAAAGACTGGTCATTAACCAGTGATTCTTGCATTAATGGAAGAGTAGTTCTTGATCTTAATGAGCTTTAGGTCGTGTACTGGGTGTAATAATTCTGTAGAAGCAAATAAGACTCATGAGAGAGCTATTTGACATATTTTTCTGACAGCAAAATTGCAAGTAGAAAATTCTGGTCAGTTTGATCTTGCAAGATTTCTAAAAGAATCTACTGAGAAAAGGAGACTTACTGAGACAAATTCTTTGAACCTCATGAGACTTATTTTTTCCCTTTCACCATACAGACAGTATAATGTTACTAATGCATGCTCTCCATAGTTGTGCAGAAATCTGTTCCATATCAGTCTCCTACATATTTTGTCTGTTGCATTCCCTGTTAATGTATTTTGATGTGGTTTCTAATTTCTTGTCTAGTTGGAGAGAAACACACATACCTGATAATGAATGTAAAAGAGTGGCTATTAGAAATGAAAGACTAGATTATGTCTCTGCTGTGTGTTTATTGTGAATAATATAGATCCCTTGCATTTTGGATTTCTCATTATTCAGTTAAGCAAAGCTGTTAATAGAATACTGGAAAATAAATCTTTCTGTAGTCTGGTCCTAATTATAGGGAAGGAAAGAACAGATATCTTCATGTATATCCACTAAATTTTGTGCAGAAGCTCATTATTGATTTCTACTTTAATATCATGCTATATATAGTTAAATGACAAGGCTAGAATGGGAAGCCTACTACTATTGTGCAAACCAAAATAAATTTCTTGCATTGCTTGAAAAGCATTACAGTGTGAACATAAGGCTTAGGTGTTGATGTGTGACTTGTACGTCCATATTCTTCCAACTTGATTGTTCCTGTTGCAGTGACAGCAACAATTAATCAAAGGTATAACAGATACAGTGTTTGAAAATAATGTGAGTTATCACCAAAGCAGATGGTGCATGATAGAAACTACAGTTAATAAAATATTTTTCCAGAACCAAAATAACCATTTTAGCAGATATGTCTAAAGAAGTGAGGAAGAACAAACTAGGCAGTTGCATCACAAAGAGGGGCCAAAGTGAGCTGTTTTGTGATGGTCAGAATGTACTCTTTTGGAGTAAGATCCTTACATATTACTGAAGCATGCTAGTGATGTTAATACTTAGCCTGTGCAGAATAATATGAAGCAAAAAGGTGCTACAATGTGCAGTGAGAGACAGTGGACCCAAAGCTGTAACATGGGAGAGGGCAAACACTGGCAAAGGTGTGCAGGAAACTGGGAACCTTGATCCTTGGAGATGTTCAGAGCTGGACTGGACAGGCCCTGAACATTCTCATCTAGGTGATAATTGCTTTTAGGGCTGGGATTTGACTAAATGCCTTTCAGAGGTCTCTTCACTGCTGAATTATTCTATGAGCCTGTGATGAATAAATATCTGTATGCTGAATTTCTCAGTAATACTGACAAGGAAGTCACTGGTGTTGAATGAAGGGAAATGGACTTGGAATATTTATGCATTCAGTCTAATAAGAGGACTCTGCATATGGCCTTTGAGCAAATGGTACAGTAAACCAGGCATTAGGGGTCAGAGAATTAGATAAAAAATACATATGAAGTAAAATGTTGCTTCAATATAAACTCCCACTGGAGTGGGATCCGAAATGTTGCAGTGTTTTTGATGCACTGAGTTTCTGCAAGCAGATTTTATGTTCATCAGGGTAGCATCTGTCCAACCCTTCCTTATTCTATTCTGGATCATGTATCATTTGTCCTCCCACAGCTGTCATAAAAGTGGCATAAAGTTGGCATAAACTCCATGTCATCTGTTCTGGCAGTTCTCAGAGAAATTGAATCCTCTTCTCACATCTGATCTTGATTGTGTTTATACTGGTGTGTGATCCAATACTACATGGATTATGCAACCACAACCTGATTGTACTTAGCTGCCTTCTTTGAATGGGTTTATTGTGAACTCTTAATCTTTATGATGTAAAGCCCAAAGGATGTAAGAGGAAAAGTCTTTGAACATGGAGCAGAGTCAATAACAAACCATCATTAATCTTCGAAGATTGCCTGTAAAAATGGAGTATGTGTTTGGGCAAAGATTCCTTCTTTTCCCTTACAAATAAATTTCCATCTTTCATTTACACGAGCTAGTGAGCATTGTCTGCTCTCTCTGCAAGGAGAAATTGGTGTTTTAAGGGGTGGCATTTAGATGAAAGCAGAGGAGAGATTCATTATGAATGCTGAGTTCAGTAGATGATTACTTTGGAAGAAAGGAAGGCAACTTTTTAAAATGTGTTCTAGAGTTAGGGAAAGTTGGCTTACTGATCTGAACAGACTCAGTTTCAGTTAATTGTAAACAAATAAATTATGGTATTTTACCGTTATTTAAAATTAGAGCTGCCTGTAATTCTAAAACTTGAGACAAAGCTAATAAATGAATGGGATTGGTGTATCTTGATGTTTTTATCTATTTGATTGAGCTATTCTCATATTTGCATTGGCACCTCTACTAACATAAGTCATTAAATAATAACTGTTCTTAGTACTTTGTTAAAATATTGCAGAAGAATTTTTCTAAACTAATAAGGAGGATGATTAGTCTATATCATTTGAGCAAATACTGTTTTAAATAACTAAAATCATCTATTTTTATTTTAGGAGAGGTATTAGTGTATTGTTCTGTTAACATAGCTCAACAAATCTGTTGTTGAAAATACTCTTTTTTTTTTTCTGGTTTAGTTTTTGAGAAGTGCTCCATACCTCTGGGTGGCAGCAGACCTTTGATATTCATCGATGGAAAAATGATATAGATGACGAAGTGTCTGTTCAGTCCAGGTGTGGTTAGGATTGCATGACAAGTGCCTGTTCCTACTGTCCAGGTGATGATACTGGGAAGGAGCCTGCATGGTTCATGGAGATGAAAAAGAGAATGAATTGGGAGTACGTAGACAGGAGACACTGCATCTAAGAGTCAGAAATGTTTGAAGTTAAGAGGAAGCTTGGATAGCCTGGATGAGGTAATGAGGTTATTGAAGACATTGGGATGAGAACAGGACTTGGAGGGGGATAATACTGAATAGAAGCTCAAAAGTGGAGTATACCATTCACTCTGCATCTCAGTGAGGCAAACCTTGATAGTCCAATAAATAGACAAAAGCTGTGCAATAACTAATGTGCAGTAAGAGACCTAATTAAGATTACCCAGGCAATCGGTTGTCCCATTTGGTATGGTTGAGTGATGCCAAGATTGTGATAGGAATAATCTCAAGGTTAATGAAGCTTTCACTAGAGTGAAGTCAGAATAGAAACTGTAGGTCCTCGTTGAGGATGCTGCTTCTCTACCAGGGTCAAAGAGAATGAGATGAACACATGTTCCCACATGCTTGCTCTTGGCACAGTAACTCACTTTAAGAACTGCAGGGGAAAAATAGCCAATGTTTTCATTCCTAATACTAATATATATGTTTTCCTCTGATAAAATTATTCTTGAGAGACATTCTTGAAAGATAAAAGTTGGACATGTTGCTTTGGTAATAGAGATATAGACTTAAGTTCTTCTCCTTACAATTTATGATTCAAGCTGCTTTCAGAGCTTTAAGTTTCTGTGAAATAGTGTACTCTTCCAGAAAGTTAAGTCTAGAGAAAAGGGAATGATCCTGTAGCTATCATGGCAGCTGATCTGTTTGGTATCAGACAAGTGACTAAGGATGGAATGCACATCACATAACTTTAACTCTTCATAAATTGTGCAACTCTTTTTTATTATCAAGGAATTCACTGTGAGGGTGATCAACCACTGGAACACATTGTCCAGAGTTGTGAAGTCTCTGTTGACATACTGAAAACATGACTGGACACACTAACCAGCTCTAGCGGACCCTGCTTGCACTGGGGCAGTAGACTAGATGATCTCAAGGGGTCCATTCTGTCCTCATTAATTCTGTGATCCTGTAATCTCCCCGGCAACTGGAGAAGGGATGGGCAGTTCCAGAAAGGTGTTTATCCCATACTGTTACTCAGTGGATGGAATAAATATTCAGCAAGAGAGGAATTTCTGTCTGGTGCTTCCATTTTCTTTTTTTTCTCTTTTGTCTCTGGAAGAAGCCCACATGACTACTTTAGAATAACTGCCAAAAATTTAAATGGTTAAAATTAGGTGAAATAAGTCTGGCATTTTGAATCATGTAGATAGCTGACAAGCAGCTGGGATAAGGGTTTTGGGTTTTCTATGCGCTGTTGTGCCTACATTGGCAGTGATATTACAGATCATTAAGTTTGCTTTGCAGTTCTTTCCATTTGAATCTTTGTCTTGACCGTTTATAGGGCACCTATCTGCAAAACTATAATAATATAGAAATGCTGGGATTTGACAGAATTTCGTGTCACCATTTGCCCAGCTTTTAAAGAACAGAAACTTTTAAAAATACTTCAAATACTATGAGGCTTGTGATAAAAATCATGTGAGAAGATACCATTGTTTGTCTTTTTGCAATATCCTGGAAGAATAAAATTACACTAAACTGTTACAATAGGTTTAAATGTAAGTAGTTTTTAAGAATTATGTACTAAGAAGTTTATGTACAGAGAAGTTTAAGCCTGTTATTGAAACACAAGTGAAAGCTATAGTTGTATGCTCAGTGATTAAAAACTTGTGTTCTTTTAAAGTAACTGATTAGGAAAGACATTTTAAAATTGTTTTTACTTAGTAAGTAAAACAGTTTCAAGACGACTTTTTACTTTATCAGCTTGCAATGGGCGTTCTAAGACAGGAAATTCAGTTGCAGATAGTTCTACTTTGGAGTCATGTTACATGCATTACACTTTTTCCAGGTGTCACTGTGGGCTTTTCTACAAGCATAAAAGTTTAAAAAAAGGCTTCTCTGAGAAGGTTTGTTACCATTTGGTGGACATGGTGTTCAGCTGCCAGATGTATCACCTACTTGTTCTAGTTGTATTGGGCATGTGAAGCACAAAATGTGACAGTATCATGCTAGTTCTATGGGATTTTATTTGGCAGTCCATTGTTTTAAAAACCTGTCTGAATGCAAGTTCATGCTTCATACAAAGAATTTAAATCATCTAATGAGAATACACACTTTGCTTCAAGCTTCATCATTTCTTAAGATGAGAAGTCTGCATTAAAACTTCTATGTGTAACTACACACTGCAACTGGGAGTTTTGTTCATAGAATCTATGGACCATAAATATTGACAAGTAAAATGTCTTGGGACATCTCAGTTGTGCTTTAGTGATTTCAACAGCTTAACTTACCAGTCAACATCTGCTTTGTGTCTTTTTTTTTTTTTTTTTTATGGTTTTATGTTTTGCCATCTTAGTCTCTTTTGATCTCCAGTGTTTCTGCAGGGCCTTTCTTTTTATTATTGAGGAACTTCATTGGCTGACATAGCGCAAGTATACATTCTCCCTGATTGAAAACACAATTTCTCTTCTTTGTAAAGGCCTCTCTAGATTGCTCACATCTTCTTAAAAGTCTTTCCCCATCTTTGATGCTATCATGAGGATTTTTAATTAGGCCCGCAAACAGTGGTGTTAGTGCCTAGAGACTTTAATTTGTTTTCCAGTGGAGTTCAGTGCCAGCAGAATTAAACAGCTGTATGAAATCTTTACGTTTTATATGGGCACCACTTTATTTCCTAGTTTACAGAATGAAAACACATTTTTCTCCTGAATTTAGACGCTAACTCAATCTATGTGTCATTTTGCCCCACTTTCTGGGCTTATGTTGATGATATCTAGTTTCTACTTACTTTTAACCTGTCAATGCAAGTCCCAGTCCTCCTATTCTTTATTTTGTGGGCACAGCAGCTCACTGATGAATGCTTTTTCTTCAACAGAAGGTTGGGGTTTTTTTTCTACTGTATCTTTGAATTATGTTCCTGCTCTGAATTTCTCTGTGCAAAAATCTGTGTATCTTTCCTGGTTCTATGGACTTGTAGCCCAAAAATCCTTAGTAGGTAGTTTATCCAACTGTATAGTCTATGAGTCACCTGCTTTGGGGTTTCCCAATAGCAGAACATGCCCTCAGATTATTTTGTCATACCAGGAGCATGTGTCTGGATTGTTAATATAATATTGACTGTGTTTAAACTCATTTTCTCAACATAAATGTTTCAGGTATATGTTTTGTTAGAACTCCAGTACTTGCTGTATGGAGTACCACACTGTAAAACTGATGGTGTAAATATTTGCTAACCACATATGATCTCTATGTAAGGCCATTATCTACCTTTAGTATGAAATTGACATGAGTATCTGTATCTTATATTGTAGGATTGGGTCTGCTGACTATAAATAACCCACATAAACTTTTTTTTGTCCTAAATCACTTCTGACAGCTTAACACAACTATTTTCTGTGGAGCAATAGTATATGAGGATGTGGATACTGATTTCCAGTCCCTTCCCATCTTGCTCCCTTATAATGGACTTCAGAACTGCCTTAGAGTCTCTGAATGCCTGAAGTAAAGGTACTGCAGTGCATTCAAGTTTAAGGTATGAAAAGTATGTGACTGTTCAGTTTTCAGTTTAAGTATGAATTAAAATCTCTGGATTTAGTGGTGTGCATGACTATCTAAAAATTTGAGTTTGGCATATGTCCTGTTGTTAGATGTCTTGTATCCCTGGTGAAGTACTGTATTAATGGAAATGAAGAATAAGTAGAGGAGAAGAAATTCTTTTATGTTGTAACTTGCTGGAGCACAGATGTGTGTTTTTGGATCTATTCAGTATGTTTGCTTTGTGTCCTGAGGGACATTCTTACTGATGTAGCATTCTGGAAAGAAAGCATTGAGATTGTGGTGGCTATTGGAAATGAAAAATAAAATGGACATTTTCTTGTTTAGATTTTGAAAAACAGCTCTTCATTTGAATCCTCCTGTGTACTTTCTGTTATTTAGTGTAAGATCATTCATTCTCTCTGTTGGTTTTATGTACTGATGTCAAGCTATGCTCTTTTAAATGCTTGTTTTCTTACCCTGTGTGGCAAATTTCTAATTATATATCCAGTGTAGGATTGCAGCTATTAGCATTCACATGTTAACTCCACACAGTATCATTCAAACTGAAGCATATTAGTGTCAAACTGTTAAATATTATTCAGAGGAGCTGTCTGACAATTTTGACAGTACTTGCTCATCAGTGGTTTACTAGCACTGCTCTTACCAGCTTGAAAAAAAAAAAAAAAGTCCTAATGCTGTTTTTTTTTTTTTTTTCCCCCACAGCAAATAAAGCAAATAGTATAATCAAGTGAATATATGTCACTTGGTGATAATGCTATAGATAAATTATCAAATTCCAAGGTTGAATTAGCAGAAATATTAAAATTTTATAGCTTTCTTCAGTGGCAAGGCTTTGAGATGATCAACTGCCAGCTCCTGTTCTTACCTGGGTCTCAAATGTCCATTTCCTTTTTGAGTGTGACAGAATGTTGCTAACAAAATCCCTTTTGACTTGACAGATGACAGGTACCTTCTCCAACAGAAGCCAAAGAAGAAAGTCTTCATTAAAAAAAAAAAAAAAAAAGGGAAAAAAAGGTAGGTTTTCATCTACAGAGGTTAATGGAATCATAGAACAGTTTGGGTTGAAGGGACCTTAAAGATCACCTAGTTCCAACCCCCCTGCCACGGGCAGGTACACCTTCCACTAGACCAGGTTGCTCAAAGCCCCGTCCAACCTGGCCTTGAACACTTCCAGGGAGGGGGCAGCCACTGGGCAACCTGTGCTAGTGTCTCACCACCCTCACAGGAAAGAATTTCTTCCTAATATCTAATCTAAATCTACCCTCTTTCAGTTTAAAGCCATTATCCCTTGTTCTATCACTAAATGCCCTTGTAAAAAGTCCCTTTCCAGTTTTCTTTAAGTACTGGAAGGCTGCTATAAGGTGTCCCTGGAGCCTTCTCTTCTCCAGGCTGAACAACCCCAACTCTCTCAGCCTGTCCTCATAAGGGAGGTGCTCCAGCCCCTGATCATCTTCGTGGCCTCCTCTGGACCCGCTCGAGCAGGTCCATGTCCTTCTGATGTTGGGGGCCCCAGAGCTGGACACAGGACTGCAGGTGGGGTCTGAGAGACAGTAGAAAAACCTTAAAAACAGTGTTTCTGTGAAATTTTGAGACTTTTTATCTGAGGTTAGTGCTAACATGTACCTGTTGCAGTGAGGAGCCATGAATGTTCTTGGAACTTGCACAAACATGAACTGCAAACTCCTACATGACATCAGGTTCAAAAAATGAAATTGGAACATTTGAGGTTTACAACCCTGTTGCAGATGCTAAATTTGTGTGTTGTGCATTTTAAAAGTACAGCTTTCTTGCTTTTCTTCTCCAGCAGAGGGCAGTCACCTTTCTTTTACTCAGTTAAAAAACCCCACGAAAATAATTTTAAAAAATATGAAAAAGGCAAGCAATTAGTTTCTTATCCTCCCCTTTTGTATGCTTCTGATGGCTTTTTCCAGTGCACATAGTTGCCTGATGCTTTGTTTGCTCCTTTTCTTCACTTCAAGACTTTATTTTCTTGCCTAGAGTGACTGTGAGCCATTGATCACTAGTGTTAATGGTCACAGAGAATAGGTTTTGTTTCCTTTCCTGCTTTGTGGCAGATGTTTGTAAAGACGTGGCAGCAGATAAAGCAATGAGCAGAAGCTGTATTTTAGTTTTTGAGTGTTTAATCCCTCTTTTCTTAAGTAAGTTCACTGTATTAAGTTGTGATACTTACATCAATTTAATTTTAATTATTTTTGCATCTCTTGATTTTTGAACCTCTTGGTTCATATTTCCAGACCAATTGGATGAAAAATTATTTTGATTTTTATAATAGAAGGTAAAATTTTTACAATTCTCTGATTTCAGAATGTATGGCTTTAAAAAATTACCTATTCTAAAACTTTCAGGCCTAGATTTGCAGAAGGACAAATTCAGACTGTTTTGGACCTTTTCTGGTGAACTGGATTCTGCAATCAAGACACATCTGCAGTCAGCCTTCTGTTCAGCTTGTCTGGCTGAAGACTGGCCTTTGAAACTAACTCGAGCTCTTCTGCCACCAAAGATGTGATGCCTTCTTACATCTTTTTTCAGTATGTCATTGATTTTTGCCATCTTCCTGTTTCTCATTCAAGAAGATAGATGCTCACATGTTTTGGGTTGTGGTTTGGTGGTTAGTTAGTTTGTTTATTTGTTTTTTTCCTTTGGTTTATTATTCTCTTGCTTTCTTTATTTTGTGTGATGTTTGCTGTCTGTTGTTGAAGTTACCATGGCCAGTGACTGGGTCTACGTTTGTTTCCTGGGGTCATCCTATGATGGGTTTTATGTGTCCACTTTTTTCTTTAGACAACACTTAAGTCCCTAACTTTTATTGAAAAGGTACTCTGAACACTATATGCTCTTTTATTTTTTCCTAGTAATTTTACTGTAGAAATTTAAAGCCCTTCTTTTATATTCATGTCCAGAAATGCCAGTATAGGTTTCCCTGCTCAGTTTAACCATCTTCTACTACAGGCTAAGTGCCATAAAGCAGACAGATCTAATGCCTATAAACTCAAAAAATACTTGATTTGTACATCAAGTACATTAAAAAACATGGCCAGAGGGGAGGATCCATTCAGTGTTTTGCATACTACTTTTACTACTGGAACTGCAAGGTCTTCGTTTTCAGATTTCCTCAGTTTGAGGAAATTCAAACTAGCAGCTTTTAAGTGCACAGCAAGTTGTGTGTGCTTCTTGCTTAGCTAGGCATTGCTAGACAAGGAACTTGCCACTCAGAGGGCTGAAGAGATGATGAAGGTGTTGAAGCAAGTGTTGAAGGTCCCTTTGTGGGAAAGAAAGAATTTGACTTCCTGCTGCTGATGGTCTGGATATATTTTATCCAATGATGTTGTGATGCAAAACCTATAGATATGCCATGCAGAACTACAACACTGAACTCCCTTTTACCAGAGAAGTCACCATCTTGCTGACCAGGAACTGGCACCTACTCTTTTACTCCCAGGACTGCAATTCTCACACAGATGCGGTCTCAGCTGGGGAAGGCAGAGAGGGAGATCAACCTGTGTTCATGTTCTCTAATGGAGTGCTATAAGAATTTTAGAAAATGTGGATAAATCACTCATGTATTAAACAAAATAGCAAGCCAATCACTCTTTGCATAGATGAATAACTAATATGCTTCAGTCCAGGCAGCAGAGTCACGTTCTGGATCACTGAGATTCCTAAATTCCCAAGAGGTACTGGCATTCAGTTGTTCCTCACTCTTCAGTTTTTCCTGTTGATGCACTGAGGCATTGCCTTTCGGTGCATGTCACAAATCCCTTTCTTTGGCACCTCATTTTCAGGGTACAGAAGAGGAAGAATTTGTATATTTACAATGCCATGAACTAAGCTTCAGCTGAGCATCAAGTTTTAATTCTCTGTCATAACATGCCAAAATCTAAGTGCTTGCATGAACATGAAAGTTAGTAAAATGGCAAGAGCTGCCTTGGAATGAGAGAAAGTCAGCAGTGTGCAACAAATCATCTCTATGCAGATCACTAAAATTTATCCTCTAATCCCATTTTGGGAATCATTCACTTAGTTTTATTCTCTTCTGTTTTACAGAAACCTCTTTCCTATCTGAGGTTAAAATATTTTCTCATATTACTTGGTCGGAAGTTGCTATCTGGATATATGTGGCCTACCTCCTGGAGAGGTATTTTTGGCACACAGGTCAGACTGTCAGTCTGCCTCTTGCAATCTTTACTTTTTCCAATTATCACTACAAAAATATATTCCTAGACTTAGGGGAACAAGGATATACTAACATCACCTACTCACAAAAGGCATAGTGAGAGAAGGGAAAGAAATAAGATGAACTGTATTTGCAGTTCATTTCAGTGAGGAAAAGCAGTACAATCTGGTAGAGCTGCTGCTGGTTAAGTATATAAACCAGCACCACAGTTAACAAGCTTAAGTGATTGCAAGGTAGTGCTTCTCAGTCTTGAGAGGTGTTGACTTCCCCAGTGTGATGGCAAGTCAGTGGTAGATACAAAAACCTCTGGAAATACTTCCCCAGCGTTAGCCAGCTGTCAGGTACCATTCTGTTAATGAACTTGTTGATCCATTTCTCAGCTTCTTTGGAATGCCATATAAGGTAAACCAGGGATCAGTCTCTTTATGGTGCTTAGTATATCTCTGCTCATGTGTAAAAATACTTTGCTGCTTTGCAGCTTAAGTCTTGCATCAACAGAGAGCAAGCAGCAGAATAGTATCAAGGTTTGCTGCTTCGTTACAGAAGTCAACAGAGTTCCGACTTAAGACTGCAAAGATGATTAAAAAGTGATAAGAAAAAGAGAAGTTTGGTGTTTCCTGCTTTTATAGACAATATCAGAAATAGAAGACTAAGATCTGGTTCTTAGTCATAGTGCAGTATGAAAAATTCTCCTTTAAATCAAGTTCATTGGCTCTGTCCACTTGTATTTTCTTTTCCTCAGTCTTCCTCAAATGTAGTTTTGTAACTGGTCTCTGGTCTATATATACATAACATTAACTCTGGGGAAAAGGTCTCCTTTTTGTGTATGTCCATATAACATCTAGAAAAGCTAAGATCTTCCTAGTAGCTTTTAGTTGCTGTTATAGGGACAATCCTGATAAATACCAGCAAGGTCAGAACAGTGTCTATTTGAATGTACTGTGTAAAACTATTGCTGTAATTAGTACTGATTAGCCTCTCTGTCAACAGAGTTGTAAAGAAGCCGAGAAGTAAACTACCTTTTTTCCTAGTGGTGTCCCTCGATGTGATAAAACCATGTTCATACATTTGCACTTCTTAATTTTATTCTTCAGGAGTGTCAGCCAGGAATCTTTCACCAACACACAAAGTGCTAAAAGCTTTTCTAGTAGTAAAATAACAAGCAAAGAATAAATAATTTACCATTTTATACAATTATTCCACAGTGAGCTCTGTGTGATCAGACACTTTGCTCGACAGGAAGAATATATTCACTTCATGAGGAATCCATTTGGGTGTTCCCTTCAGTACCAGGAGCTTATTCATGGGAAAACAAGAATGGTTGAATATAGCAGTACTCAATATTAAACCATATTTTGGTTCATTATCATATACAAAATAGGAAATAAGACATCTGGAAACTTTTATGTTAGATATAATTCCAAGTCATTAATATAAAATGTGTAATTTAGCTTTCATGATACTAAAACTACAGCTGTTCGCTCTCTAGAATCTACGTTAACAGCATGAACAGTCTTGTCTTGTTTTTTGTTAATATTTGTGTCCTTGAATCCAGAAGAATTTCAGCTGAAAGAGTAAAATGCAGCTTTTATATTTTATGGAGTCACATCCATGTATAATGCTTTGCATGCATGTGGCTGAAGAAATGTCAGTCTCATGTTTAATACTGATGTAGTAAGTGTATCCTGATTTATATAACACTAATTTTAGATGTATACCAACTTTAAATGGTTTAAATACATAATTTTACTTTTACTCTAAGATAGTTTCTTGGCTTTGAGCCAGCAGATAAATAGAAAGATAATCTTCACTTTATTTTTAGAATACTCTGAGAAACTTAAAATAAAGAATGCAGTCTCTTGTTTTTCCTTAAAAAGTAACTAGTTGTAATTTACTCAATCTTTGTCAGAACTATTAGACATAGCACCATCTCCATGATTGTATGAAATACGGGTTTTGCATCATTTCCAATTTCTGCATTTTTAAATCCATATGCAAAATTTATCTCCCAGCAAATGTATTGGAAAGTTTTCAGCTCCAGTTAGAGAATAGTTTATCTCCAAAATGTATAAAAATCACTACTTCTGTAACCTTCTGTGCTTCATAAAAAGATATGGTCTTTATTTCATTATTAGGGAAACTTCTTGCAGCTATGGTGTTGTTCATTTAGTTTATAACGTCTACTTTATACATAATGTCTTAGCCACTTCCTTGTGAATAACGTTTGTTTATCAACAACAGATTGTATAAAGGAGCTCTTCAAAGACTTTCCTGGTTTATCATCTGTGGGCAGATACTTAAATACTGCTTTTTCGGATCAGCTTATTCTTTTGAAGTAAGGCAATTCCCCCAATCATTGTGTTTTTATTGATTATTCCTATTATTCCTAGTTATTATTCCTAGCCAGGAATATTACTGCATTGGGAATTGGTCTCATGTAGACCTTTTACAGAAATACCAATTTTCAGATAGGTGTTGACAGAGACTTTTTTTGTCTTGCAGTGGGTTTGAATGTAGCTGTGAAATGAATGTTTTTAAAAATTATTTTACTTTTCCCCTTCCCAATGTGTCATAATCTTCATTTTTTTGTGTGAAATCAAGTGGTACAAAAGCGAGGTAAGAAATACTGAATATGCAGAAGTGAGAATGTATTAGAATTAGATCTCTAGGAAGTAAGTGGCATACATGCTGCCAAATCAATGCTGATCCACACAGCTTCTTGGGCAGCTTGGGTTCATCCAGAACATTGTTTTGTACAGGGCTCCATATTGAGTGATTTTCTGCCTTAGTATCTCTCACTTTAAGGAGTGTAATTCCTGCTCATAATCATAAATGACTTATGCATGAAGTGTTTTTAACTCTTGAAATTCCTTCCAACTCCAAAGAGAGTTAAGAAATTAGCAGCTCTTTAACTTGTTCAGTGTTTCTTTTAGAGGATAATCAAATGCTTCAGGAAAATTGTTTGCAAATTGTTACCTGAACTTTTCCTTGAGATTTGCTTAAGATACATGTCCTAACTATGTCTTCACTGTGGCCTACCTTTTTTTTTCCTCCCTCACATTTAGTCTGATGGGACTTCAGTTATCTCAAGTTCTTTGCTGTACCTCCCACAGTTTTTTAAAATCTTGTCATCCGTGTCACAAGGAATTTTAAAGTATTTTAATATGAAAATATATCCTGAGTAGTAGTGCTTTAATGACTTCCTTTATGAACAGTTTCCACAATCTTTTGGCAACTGTTCTATTACATAATTTTGCACTTGATATTGGCTGATGTTATCTGTTCAGCTGTTTAGCAGTGTTGCAATTTACTTAAAACACTCAGGAGCTTACAGTGTTCATTGGGGGAAAAAAAAAGAAATTTTGCAGTTAAATGTCATATTCCTATTGATTACACTTTATTAGGAGAGTTTGGCTGCTAGTATTTTATTGACATGTTTGAATTTACATAGAAAATTCTAAAGCCTGTGTATACTTCAAAAATTTATGGATGAGGTATATGGAAGACTGAAAAAGGCTTTGTGTTGGGATAATTTCAGGCTAGGATTATCTCTGAATTTCTGCTTTGACCTCTAAACATGAATATGAGAGAAAAAGTCTAAAGGTCTGATTTTTTTTTTTTTTTTTTTTTAGTTCTATTTCAGAAGATTTGGGATTAATTTTTCAGATAACTTGTGGTTAAAAGCTGCCTGTTAGAAGTGTCTTTAATGTAAAACTTCACGTCTGAAACTTCATGTTGATATTACATAATACTGGCAGAAAAAAGGCCTTAGTTTTGGATGTAAAATAATTTAAAATTATGATTCATTTAGACCTTCTGATACTTGTTTCATACTAGTGAGTCCCATTGGTCCGTATAGCATCACATATTTTTTTACCTTTACAATCCCCCAAAATGCTGTGGGAGCTGTAGCTCTTGATCCATCTCATTCATAAACTTTCTACATACATCCAAACACTTTGTTGTTTGTTAGCTGTAAATACTTTCAAATGAGTTAAAGATAAATGAGTAGTATTTATGAAAACATCTAGAATAGCTGACATAGGAACAAGAGTTAATAAAAAGGACATGGGTTAAGAAATTAGAGAAGAAAAAATATTTTAATCTACTCTTATCAAGACTAAATTGGAAAGGTCTCTCTCTCTTGGATATTTTAAATTTCCCACTAACATACTGTAGGCACTTTACTGTCAACTCACCTTTACTTTTTCCAGATAAATGATTATGGAAGTGATACTTGTCCATTCTGATAGTTTTGGTGTTGATATAGGTCTTTGACAGAAATAATGAGCAAGGGAGAGAAAAGGGAGTATAAATGGTTTAGTTGCCTTTGCTAAAATCATCTAATAGGGTTCTTTATGCAAATTTCTGAGATTTGAAAACTATATATTTTATTTGTTATCATATATTGAATATGTTATTAATGTGCTAGTTTTGGATTAGATGACTGTTGTCCCTTCTAACTGTGAAACTATTCTATTCTACTTGATCTTGTGATCACTTGTTTTCTGCATATTTTAAGTTTTTAAGTTTAAGTTCTGCATACTTTAACTACATTTTTTTCTGTGCTTCTGAGATTAGTACAAAGTGGAAAAAATTGTTTGCATGTGTGACTGAGGAAAAAGTGTTTGGCTGTTTCTGCCAGTTGGCAGAAACTTTTGTCCTTTATTTTCTAAGACTATGTCACTTCTTATTTAAAACATGCAGTCAGTATTCTGCTAAGCAAAAGAAAAACTAGATTCATTTTTATCCATTAAATTTCAGAAATTATTTTAAGAACATTAAAATTAGACAGTGGCTTTCTATCCCTCATTTAATCCTCTCCTTAGCAAGGTTGTTGCAGGTGAGGATGGAAACTGGGAAATAAATAGCAAACAGACATGAATAAGGGCAAAGAAGAAATGGAAGTAATACTGGGATAGAAGAGATGGGGAGGAAAGGTAGGAAGAGTAAAGTAAGTACATAAAGAATATACCAAGGAAGCAGGTGGCAATATGACTGTGATGCTTTTGACATGAAAGACAAAGAAGTATTGTTTCACTCATCCAGATTTCTGTTGTACTGACCTCTGAGTTTATCTTGATCTTCTTCTGGCAATAGTAGTTTGAGAGAGCATTACAGCCTCTTAATCTATGTTAAGGACAAGATCAATGCTGGAAATTTGGGATTGATACTTATTACCCAGGCAAAGGAAAAAGGCAACTGAATAAAGATGGTGTTCTTTCACAATATGGTGCTCTATTGTAACAAAACCTGTGATTTAAGGGCAGAGCTTCCTGGATTGCAACTCTATTGAAGTCTGCTTTTGATGTGAGGGACAAAGTTATGGTCATTTGCATTGACCACTGGTATTGACACCCCATCCCCAGGTCAAAACAAATTGTGCCACAAACAACTGAACACTACAATCCTCAAATTACAATCTTGTAATACCGTACCCCATGACACTCTTGACTCTTGGGACATGGATACAAATTTAGCAAAGAAAGCATCAGCAATCTTTTCTGTTTATGTATTTGTTAGTTTGTTTCAAGAAATGCTTTTACAGACAGATCTATTGTGGAACATGTACAGCTGACTTTACTCCAGGGGAATGGCAAACCTGAATATGAAGTACTTTACACACTTTTGGAAAGCAGTGTTGACCTGTCTTTTTTCTTCTTTCCCTGTCAAAAAAAAATGATTAAAAAGTAATAACATCCCCCAGCCCCCAAAAAACCCGACGCCAAAACCTAAACATTTTATCAACTTTCTGGTTAACAGCAATATAAAATAATGTATTGAACATTAGTTTTCAGTGGAAATTTCAAAATGCTTCTAATATCAGTCTTTTTAGTAAATGTGTAAAATATTATAAACCTTGAAAAATATAGTATGGAATCAGTCTAGAATATTTTGACTTATTTAAGAAAACTACACAATCCCCCATCCCCAAAACATGTATTTTTTAAAAAACCCAAACAAAACCAAACAAAAAAAAACTCCACTATATTTTGCAACAGAGATTTACAAATTTGTAAAAACAAATATGGACTATTCAGTCAAATTAAATTTTTTTCAGTTGGATAAGAAATTTTCTTTTCAGGTCATGGTCCAAATCCTCAGCATGTCTCAATTAAATTAATAGAGACTTTAGGAAAAACAGGCCTAGAAGGTTTTGGCATTCAAAATCAATACTGAATATTTCTTCCTTTCCTTTTACCATGTATGCTTACTTCTAAATACTGTAATTTGTTATGAACATGAAGTTAACTTTACAATTCTTATTCAGTCTGTAAATTCTAAACTCTTATATGAATAAACCCAGAATATTTTAATTAAGAAAGGAGAACTAGTGTGACTTGTAAAATGAGTGATTTATTTTTCTGTTAAAGATACTTTCATCTCACACATCTATCCTTTCTTATCCAATATCCAGAAAGATTCCTAAAAATTTTTGTCTGTGGCTTGCATAATAAGAAATGGCTATATATGACTTAGAAGAAAAGTAGGTTTTTTCACGTGTTTATGGGTCTAATGTGATCTCTAGAAATATCTAATATTTTCATGAGATTTATGCTCTTGTTTTAGGACATTAACTTCCCTTGCTTTAAAACTGACACTTACTCTCTCTGTAGTCCAGAAAGTGTCAACTGGATATAATCTCCATTTATTGTCCCAGGAAGAACTGTGTGCATGGAAACTGCAGTCACACTGATGATACAGTTATTAAATATCTACTGTAGTCAATAGTGATTTTAAGCCATTTCCATATGAAAACAGTAAGCACTTTTTTTTTGGTTTTGTAGTTTACAGTTTTGGAGTTGATGGTTTTATTTTTTTCCCCAAAAATGAGTTTGCTCTGTGTTGTCTAGCTTCTCCCATTTTAAGTTTATTTTAAACAAAATTTTTATTAATTGTTGTTTCACACTTTTTTATGTCTTGGGTAGATGAAATAGGAACAAAGCTAGCTGTACAGAAACTGTCTATATGCAAAATGTAATATTTTAATATCAAAGCTTTCTAGTAGTCACCAAATGCTTTTTTTTTGATTAGTGATCTAATTAGTTGTTTTTGTCAACTAAGGAAAAAAAAAAAGGAGGGATAATTTTCTTTGCTTTTTCATTTAATTGCTGAATATGATAGATCCTGGACAATTGTTATATATATTTAAAATATTGTTACAGGTTTTTTGATTTTTAAAAGACAGTGGATATGAAAGCTGAGTGGTATTCTTAATTAATATCAAGGTATATATTTAGCATTTCCTTATAGCTTCTTTTATGATGAATGAAAAATAAAGGGACATTTCAATTTATTCCCATGTTGTCAGCATATTACCTTGAAGAAAAGTACAGTATGGAGAGAAAGGGCTTTTGCACCTTGTCAGCATGCATCTATTAAGTTGTTTAATAACGTAAGCATTATTGATTTGATGGCTGAGGCTGTCATTGATTCAATAATAATCACCTCTGTGGCTCACTGGAAAGAAAGAAGGGGTTGTTTTTGTACCTTTTCCTTTCTGATAAACATGTATAAGGAAAAAAGAGGGGCTGGATATTATTGTTTCTCAGCTACATCTGTGGTGGTGTGATCTGACCATTTGCTGAATGCCTTGAGTTAGGGAGAGGAAGGGATTTATTCCTTTTGCTTTATTTGTTTTTCTTAGGGCTTAAAGGCTTCCTGTGCTCTGTGGATGCTGCCTCTTGATACTGTCAGGAGGAACAGAAAAGAAGTGGCGATCCTGAGTGTGAGAAGTTTTGATCTTGAATAGGGTCACAGTTATAAACAGATCCTCAACCCCCAAAACATTAGGTATATGTTCAGTTGATTAGCTGTACCATCTTAGGTCACAGCAAGGAATCAGTGAATAATGAAGGAAGATGGCACTGATTTGTACATGTCATGGTGTAAGAGTCATCCTTTATAGAAAATACTACAAAAATTGCATGGTGTAATTCTTCACATGCTCCTTTTTCCTTTGCATGATGGTTGCTATGGAAAACTCAAAGCTTTAAACATGCTTGTCACATTCATGACAGAGGTTTGTAAGAAATAATAGTGATTGTGTACATCTCTTTATAGGCTTTATACCATTTTTAAATTTTTTTTTTTTTAAATGTAGAGTGCACTTCTGAAGCTTTATATCTTCCAATACTTTCCTTACGATGAAAAAAGAGAGGCATGCTGTTGCTGAGTAGAACTGTTGTGTACTAGATTTGACTGCTAAAAAATTCAGTAATGTGTAATATGTTTAAATATTTATGAGGTGCCACAATTAATCACTAAATTATCCATGTAAATTAATTGTTGCCTAATTAACAGTGTATTTCGAATATTCTACCTCTGTAGCTGTACAAGTTCCATGTCTCTCCCGACAGGGGAAAAGATGGGGAAAGTTTTTTTTGCTTTGTTTGCCCTTTATTAGTGTTGCCTCTTAGCCTGTCAGTTGAGCACTAAATGAGTCCTTCTGGAATCTGACCCACATTTTCTTAGAACACAAATCCATTGTAAAAGGCAATTGCTTACAAAACCCTGAAGACAGGAAGAATAGAAGAAATTAATTTTTGTTGTAACTTCTAGTAACGCAGGTAGGTAAGTTAGTGTATTCTGTGTCATAGCATCAGTTTCATAATCTATCTTTTATGGTAATGTTAAATGTAATTCTAATGCTTTTTCATCATTCATAGTACTTAGTACTGTTTTTAAAAATATTTCCTTCCCCCTACCCTTCTCTCACTTACATGAGTTGTAACCTTTCTTCTACTAATAGAAGTCCCAGCATTGACTGGTGAAATTCCCGACTTCAGAGACAGCTGGTGCCTCAGGACCTGTTTTAGATCACGTTACCCACATAACATGAAAGAGTGCCTCACCAAGCGAAATTATCCTACATGCTGGGCCTTCTGAGCCTTGAAATCCCTACAATTATACATTTCTGTGTTTGTCAGTCTGTGAATGAATTATGTGCAGTGGTGCCTGCAGAGAAACACAGACTAGGATAAAGGCAGAGAAACATGTACAGAAATAGCACTTAAAAGTTATGTCTTATGGACATTTTGTAATTATTCCATTTGTCAAAAATGAGAGGAATTTGAAGTACACTGCAGAGCAAGTTAATTTCTGAGGTTATTGCCTTGCCATGTATGGTGACATCTAACCTAGTTGAGGATAAAAGAAGATTACCTGAAATTAAAGCAACTGCATCATAGCTGTTCATATTTTATTTTAATTTTTCTTTTACCTTTAGATATATAGTGCACTGATGCATTGTGGGTAATGGGCAGGGTGGGGGAAAAAAAGAATCAATATTGAAATGGCTAATTTTGGCTTTGTATAAAGAAAATAATTTGGTTTCACATTCAGTGATTCAGTCTTAGCTAAACAGTATTTTTAGGGTAGTATTAGAAATAACATGGCTCTCTTAAGACCAGTCTGCTGATAACAGATTTTAATAATTTTTAGACAATTGTGATAGAGGATTCTGAACCTGAATATCAATGCTGTGGGTAGTGATACAGAGGGTGAGAAGCCACTTTCTTCTGTCTTTTATGTGCAGGTGCTCGCACACAGAACATAGGGATAAATGAGAGTTACACAAGAAGATCTAGCATGTGGATTTTTCTGGACATGGATTCTGACCTTCTCCATGCTGCCTGCAGCAAGGTAGTTTAAGGTAAGCTCAACAATAGGAATGTTTAGCTGCTCTGGAGATTTTACTTCTGAAAGTAGACATACTCCAATGTCACCAATATGTGAGAAATAATTCAGGCTTCGGAATTGAACCCAGTCAAGTTTCTAGCCAAGAAGCACAACACGCTGGGCAGAATGTCGCTGTTGCAATAGGCTGATACAGCTGTGTCACTTTTTGAGTTTCTACAGCCCTAAATATATATGTACTGGCTCATTAGGAGTTACTTTAGATAGGTCTGGTTCTATAGTACACTATATATATATATGTAGGTTAAGAGAAATGAAAATTTTAGTGGTTATGATGCACTAGATGTAGGAATCTTTAAGTTTCTTTGGAGATAAAAACCTTAAAATGTAGTGTCCTTTTACCTACATACAAGGAATTATATTTTCCAGTGGTTGAGGTTATGAGGTCTTGCTCCTTAATAAGGTTTTTTAAGTACAAAAGAAGGTAAATAATATAGCAGAGATTACTTCTGAACTGTAGACCACCAGTTCAGCAAGCGCTGTGCGTCTTCTGATCAGCTAAAGGATTAAGTGGAATTTTCACCTGTTTTATAGAACAGAGATCTGAGTCTTCTCAATGGTTTGTTTCTGCCATGTTTACACTGTGGACACATGTTGAATCTGAATGTTTGCTGAATTTTTAACTAAGGTTTATATTGTTGTGTGGAAAAGTCACATGAAGTATTCATTCATAAGGAAATGCTTTGGGTGACATAACATCTTGTCAATAGCTAAGTTGCATTAGAATGTACTTTATATTTTTGTGTTACTTTATTATTCAGAATTTGTATTTTGGGGGAGTCTTAGTTATTTTCAAATAAAACTGTTTAATTTTATGGTTGAAGAGTGAGAAATGCAGAATGCAGTGTGGAAATGGTTAACACATAACTTTCCTCTGTAAAACCGGAAAGGTAAAATCTATATATGGGATTCTGTCACTTCATACAAGAAACAGAAAAATAAAACCCTATCAGTGATTTCAAGCATATTGTAATACAATTTCTGTCATTTTTAGTGCAAACCAATGTGAGAACTGCATAATAAATTCTGAGATACATGACACTGAGAGCTTAATGAGACTGAAAGAGAAATGTATTTTCTTTAACCTGGCAGTCTAGTGGTAATCTTACGAGTTTATATGTAGGAAACACAAATGTGGTCTGTGTTGTTTTCTTATGTTTAGGAAGATAAGGCAGTATGACCAGTAGTCAGAGTAATGAAAACCTCTAATGAATACAAGAGCAAATTCTCATACAGAGCAAGCTCTCAGCGGTGAAGCCATTTGTATGCAATTACTATGCCTATTTTTCTCAAGTAAAGAATGCAGGCAGTATACACTGCTGATAAATTTGGACAAGATATATAACACAGAATTCTATTTTACAAGCCTCCTGAACCATTAAAAACTGACAGGTGAGAGATCTTTCACTGAATGTAGATACTGTTACTTGGGAAACAGTTTTTCTGGTATGTGAGCAGCAGGCCTGTCACAGTTTAGTGTTGCTTGTCTCTGAGAAAACACAGGGACACAGAGTCAGGAATGGGTGAAGAAATGGCAGAACCATAGAAGATGTTAATGTTTCTGTAACATTGATCATACTGTATTAATGTTATTATGCACTATCTAAAACTACAGAGTTAGTGTGGTGGAATTTGCCTTTCATTACTTTACTAGAAGTAGTAGGTGCTATGCCCCTAAAATGTAAGAACATTAAGTATATGCATTCTTAATGTGCTTTTTTGTGGGGATGGATGGGTGCAAAAAGTATTGGATTCTAATATATTTCATAAACACAAAGTAATATTAGGAAAAAAAAATGTGTTTGCATGGACAAGGATGACTGTATAGAGGAGGAAAAAAAAATGTGATAACAGGTGGAAATCTAGCATTTTTCCATGCCATTTGACCATTTTAATTTTACATTTGTGATCAAAGCTTAGTTCTTCTATATCTCCTTTCTTCTCTGAATCTGAAACATGAATCATTGTAACAATGAAAGGCAACCAAAAGTAATTATATTATAAAATCAGAAAGTTACTATAATATAATCTAGTCATCTCCAAAAATTCCTGCAGGTTTGTTTTTTTTTTTTTTTTTTTTTTTAACATAGCTTGGCTCTGTGATTGCTGCATCCTACATATAAACACAAAGGCACAGATTCAAGATTTCTAACTCCTTTTTCCATCTGAATGTAGAGCTTTTTTCCTCTAACTTTTGTTGCCACAGTTTTTGAGATGAACTCTCTGTGTGTTATTTACAATGTAGAATTCTTGTAGGAAGCTCATTGGTGGTATCATATCCACTGTTAGCATGAAGGGGATCTTAGCAGAATTATGAACATTAATTAGAGACATTAAATGGAAGGGATTTCCTGGGTCATCACATCCAATTCCATGCTTTCACAGGCAAGTGCATCAGATAATCACTTGTGTAATTTTATCAAGCATCATCTAAAAATCAGTATTACTGTTTTTTTTGTCCCATGTTATTCCTTGCAGAGGACTGGCCAAAATTATTCTGTGATGTCTAGCAATATTTTACAACTGTGTTCAGCTGTGAACAACATTTATTTTTGACAAGGTTGTTTTTATTTGAACACATTCTTTTTTTTTTCTTTCTTTCTTATTTGTGAGCAGGTGGTCTCTTACTATGTGCTCTATAATCCTCATTTGCTCACAGCTACATTTGGCAAACCCTGCTTTTTCTCATCATTTTGCTAACTCAAGGAAGACATGTTCATCTCATTTTCTCTCATAATGTAAACAATATAGATTTTAGTCTTTTAAAGGACTTTTTACAGTGGCACCATTGTCATTTATTTACTGAAATTGTATCTTTGAAAGTAAAAGTACCCCCAGACAAGGTAGTTGCCTTAAACTGGTACAATGCATGTTTCAGATGGCTCTAGAAGCAGTAGTGTACTGCTAGTTCCATATTAAAAAAAAAAAAAAAAATTACATAGATATAGAGGCTACATTTAACTGTGATGTGCAGTGTGTTAGCAACAAATTGTGGCTACATTTGGAGAGGCCTGTGTAATTGCACCAGGCAACCTATTGTGATAATCTCAACCGAGACTCATATTGCTGTTTCTTGTTGTTTATTTCTAAGTGGAGAAAACCTGTTTTCATTGTTCTCTGAAAGACTGTAAAAGAGCTGCTGTCATTGCCAGCACTATCAAGGGAATGTCATCGTTCAATTTGTGGCTTTTTCAGCCATGAATGGAGCTCTTTGAAAAGTGATTGACACCTGCAGACTGAGTCGTTGGGTCCTGAGTTGGTAAGATCACTAGTAATTTAATTACACAGACAGGTAAGAGCTTGCTGGGAAAAATATTAAAATAGACAGGAATGGAGCAATGAGATTTTTGTCATATCACATTTTTTCTCTCTCTAATTCATCTAGAGTTTTTATCATGTCTTGCCTTGAAATAGAGTACTTAAAGTAATTGACAGAAATTGGCTTCTTCATAGCTTTATTTCAGTATACTTTGGATTGCTGAATTTTTACACAGTTCTCAAGATGGTGAGCTACTTTGCAGAATTGTCTTTTAGGAAGTATGGGCCAAAATAATTAGTACATTATTTCTGCTGTCACTCCAACACTGTCTTGGTCTTGCAGATTTGAGGAACAAAGCTTGAGCTTAATAAGTTTACATACCCTTTCAAGAATGAGATATGTGAATGAAATGGATTGAAGTAACAGGCCACACCTTTAACACATGTGTGAAATCCTCTCCATAATCAGACGTGATCATAGGGGTGCAAGACTCTTCCATACCTCCTGTGGGCAGAGGACAACAGAAACCTTTGATCCATTTGATAGTTATGCTAGATAGAGTTAGATGACCAGTTCTGGAGATTTTTGTCCCCTTTCTCAAACCTCAAGGTCCATCAGCCATTTTTTTGAAAGGTTGGTCCTTGACTATGGCTAAATTTAATCAACTTTCTGCCTGCTTTCTGACTTGTGAGAATTGCTGCTAGACCACATGAGTACGCTGAACTGTACTGCCTGCAGCTCTCCAGAGATCCTTCAGCACCCAAGAGAGATTTAAGTGGTATCCATACTAAATAGCTGCTATTTCACTCATACTTTGTAACAAAGGTGACAACCTTGCTTGTTTTCACCTTGTCTGGCCTCCACCGGAAATGGTTTCCTCCTATAACTACAGACAACTTCTTTACTGTTATAGACTATCTGTCTATCACATTTACCCTAACATGGTTGCTGCATTTCCCTGACTTCAGCACAGGCTAGCTTATCTCTCCCCAAGAATCTGTTTTGAAGTGATGTAAAAACCCTTCCAGTTTTCCACCTCTTCCTGCTTTCCTGATGCATGCATCTCTGGAGCAGGTGGGGGCAATGACTTATCCAGAAATTCACTATAAGTGTCTTTAAGTTCCAAAAGACACTTACAAAAATGAGGAAATATTTTAAAACTTTAAAATAAAAGCTCAGAAGACAGGCAAGAGAGTTCTACCCTTACAGGTGGTTCAAAGGCTAAATAAGGACATCAGGTTGGAATCTGAGGATCAACACATGCAACTTATTTAAGAAAGACTTACTTTTAAAACATTCTTGACTAGAAAGGTATGGGGGCAGAGAAATAACTGTCATATTTTAAAGAATTTTAGCTATGTTCAGATGAAGAATGGATAAAAATTCAGGCAGATGAAATACAAAAGGAAAGAAATTTGAGGAACAAACTAACAAAAATAATCAGAACAATAAATTTTCACTCTGTGACAGATCAGGAAGTTTGTCAGAGAGTCTGCAGGATGCACTTAATGATCCAGGAGTGCTTAGAAGATAAGAGCATTGCAAAGATAAGAGCATTTCACACTGGTATAGAATATGCAGGAAACTGGAAAGATTTGAGGGGATTCATATCAGAGGGGCTGTCTGAAAAGGAGGGAGAGGAAGTGCTACAGGTGCCTGGGCAGATATTCCCCTGAAGTCTGTGGAAGAGACCACAGTGGAGCAGGTATTTCCCTGCAGCCTGTTGAGACGACCATGCTGGAGCAGATATCCACAGTGCAGCTTGTGAAGGACCTCACGCCAAAGCAGGTGGATATTACCTGAAGGAACTGCAGCCCATGGAGGAATCCATGGAGTATCAGGTTTTCCTGGCAGGAACCGTCAGGAGAACTGTCAGCCTTTGGAGGGACCCATCCCTGGTTTATCCTGAAGGACTGCAGCCTGTGGAGAGGACCCATGCTGGAGCTGTTCTTGAAGGACTGCAGCCCATGTGAAGGACCCATGCTGAAGCTGGGGAAAAGTGTTGAGGAGGAAAGAGCAGCAGAGAGGTTACAGACTAAGCACAACCCCCGTACCCCATCCCCTATGTGCCACTTGGGGGGTGGGAGGAGGAGGTAACTGAGTTTGGGAACAAACGACTGAAGTTGAGCCTGGAAAGAAGGGATGGGGCAGATGTTTTAGCTTTTGTCTTTGTTTCTCACCATCTATCTCTGTTTTTAATTGGTGTGATGAGGGGAAAAAAGTTAATAACTAATCTGTACCTTTAAGACTCTGAGCCTTTTGCCTACATAGCTGCAGAGAACTGATAAAAACAGCAGGCCCTCGAAGATAAGGAAGATATAGCCTGCCTAGATGACAATGGGATTATACAGAGACCGGTTCTGACCACCCGAAGCACACAGATCAGCAGAAACTAGCAAAAGGTCAGAAGTTTACCAGTGAGGAAGACTTCAAGCCTTCAGCAAACGACCACCAGAGAACACCCAACGACCACCACCACATTTTACAGACCATGCGTGGTTGGGGCGGGAACTATGTAAATGATTTCTGGGAAATCATTTGAATGCTCCGGTCTTTTCTCGGAAAACTTATGCAAATGTATGTATACTGCCTGTATAACCTGAGGGCTTTTAACTCCTGTGTGTGTGCATTAGGAGGAGAGATCCCACACACACCCGGTGCCGTAATAAAGGAATACCTGCTTAATAACTCCGGTTATTGAGTTTTCACAACATCAGGTGCTACATTAAATTAATTAATCCTTGAGTCTGTTTTGCCTGTGATGATAACAGGTAAATGATCTCCCTGTCTTTATCTTGACCCATGAGTTTTTTCATCTTATTTTTTCCCGCTATCGTGTTGAGGAGGGAGAGTGAGACAGCAGCTGACTGGGTGGGTGCCTGGCAGCTCGACAATGTCAACCCACCACAACCATTTCAGGTGGGGTGGGGAAGACTTTTTAAGGTATTAGTCCTTAAACTGAATGTACTCCTGTGTAGTAAGGTCACTGCCACAGTCACAACGTTCTTTTTTATTGTTTCTCCTAAAGGAGTAGTCTTCAAGGAAGAGAAAAATCCCACCTTCCCTGAGCAGACACATGTAATTGGAAACACAGCTGGTATTTACTGTTCTATGCAGCAAGAAAACTTTGTCTCCCAACAGATTTATAGCCCCATGACAATCAGTATATTTATCTGAAATTATGATTGTCATTTCTTCAGTTACTATAAAGCAGAAACTAGTTATTATGTGACACAGAAGAGACGTAGACAGCGAAGTTGGTATCAAAGCAATTTTTAGATTTTTTGTAGGGTTTCAGCACAGTGAGAGACATTGTTTTTAAGATTAATGGGTTTTGTAATCAGCTAATTGTCAGCTGTTCTTTTGAATGGTAATCAAACATATTCTGAAGTTGCATTTATTTTTGGACTAGTGCACTTTTTGCAAATTGCTTACCACATATTGAGAGTTGTATGGGAAATAAGACATTAGAAAATAGAGAAACTGAGCAGAAGATGTGACGTCCTTTTTGTAGTGATGGCACCCATACTGTGAGATTGCTTTTCTTAAGTTAATACAGATTTACCATAGTTCTGAAACACAGCGGAATGATGCAGTTAATTGACGATTAGCTGTTTTGTTGACATGACAGTACCAAAAAGATAGCTCTATTTATATAGTTCAGGATAATGTTGGAGGTTTTCTGAGCAATTATATGATTCAAACATCTGGGTAAGCAATAATTGCTTCTGAATGGCATTTGTTTCAAAAAAACACATAGTGATCTAATGAAATGGTAAAAAATAATTTATACATACTACATAATGTAAATTGTTGTGCAGTGCAATCATTCAATTTTCAACAAAATAATAAAAGTGTAGTTCCCATCTAAAATTTGCTGTTATTTCTATGAAAACAGATGCTGCTTTTGAACATTTTTTTTCTCATTGAAAGCAGATTTTAATAAGTAGCTCAAAAACTGAAACTAGTATTTTTAAAGTGCTATGCAAAAAAAAAAAAAAAAAAAAAGTCATATTAGCAGGCCCAGTGCACATTTCATTATAAAAATGCACCATAGGCAGTTTATGCTTCTAAAATGTAAAGTAGAAAATGGCTCATATTGTGAAGTTTTCACAGCTCTAGACAGAGTAAAAGGATTAATATTTATGCAAAGGCTTAATCCCATGAAGAGTTATAACTTGATTGATATCGCCTTTACCACTTCAGTTGGAAAAACATCCAGAGTAGATATATTAATATCTGTTAGATGGTGTTTTAAGTCATGTACTTGAAGGTATAATTGTTAGCAAAATTTCTACTGTGTCTCTGCACAAACTGTGCTACAGCTTGACATATGGTGGCACTTAAACAATTATTTATTTGTATTTTCATGAACAGCACTAACAAAATACTTAAATTATTACTGAAAAAATATTTACATAAAATTAAAAAATTAGGACTATTTATTTTCCTATCCATCTTATGGATCATGGATATGGAAATGCATCTAGACCAGCTATATCAGGACTTCCTTGTTATGTTCTTACAAATTAAGATTCCCACCTTATAAGCTTACCTGTATTTCAGTAAGCCAGATACCCATCCTGTGTATTTATCATAGCAATTATTATATTATATTATATTATATTATATTATATTATATTATATTATATTATATTATATTATATTATATTATATTATATTATATTATATTACTAGCAGCTGATGGTGGTAGATAATCAATGGGACTTAAAGCCAAACTTGGGGGGAAGAAATGGAAGATTATAACTTCCATGTGAAGATGCAGGATTTTAAATTTAAAGAGAACACCACCCGAGATGAACAAATAACAGAAAGTAAAATAATTATTTTTCTTCTGTAGTTTTTCTTACTTCCTTTTAAATTGAAATACAGCTTTTGCCTTCAACAGAAAAAAGTAGTTAATTTGGTCAGTATTGGAGCATGTATTCTATTCAGAGCCAGCTCCATGATAGTTTAGTAGTTACAAGTATTTATAGAAGGATGGTTTTCCCAAGCCCAATACATCCTTTGATTGTGCCCTTACAATTAGTGGATTAGCAAACGATAATTTTCAGAAAAAAACACGAGTCAAAACTGTGTTGAGTTCCCCATCTTTAATGTTACTGCAGTGAGGTACTGAATTTCCATTGCAGTTCTGTGAGCATCTAGACCCCTTTGAAATTTCAGTTGATAGACATATCCCTGGGGAGGTGTCAGAAAAAGATGTTGATATACTGAATTGAATATAAGAAAATGTGTCAGAGCTGGTTGTAGGTCTGTGAGTCTCCAGTTAATAGAATGTAGTTGTGATCACGGGAATGAATTAGATGACTGAATAAAAGCCTGTAAAGGGAGATGAAGAGAATACAAATGGCATCATAAAGCAGTGCCACATGGAGACGACTAAGCTATTCCTGAACCAAACAGGGCATGAAAAGCAGGGCATACTAGCACAGCCAGAATACTGTGCCAGTGTAGTTGTAGTGCTGCTCCTATCAAACTACGTGGCCTGGATAACCCTGCACGCCACTGTTCTGACAGGTATTATTTTGGATGATGCAACAGGTAGAAATACCTAAAATTGTCCATTTTCTCAGCTCTGTGCCGACATGAAAAGGACAGGTATTCTGATACTTGCCTCCATTTTTTCTGCTTTTAGCACAAGGATCCCAGGCAGCTGAGTCCTCAGGGAGGAAAATTATGTTGATACATTCAGCCATGACTTTTTCTGTCTGATTAGAGGGCACATATATAGCATATAGATGGATGGATAGGTAAATGCTCAAATAAAATTGTGAAAGGATGCTTAATGGATTTTGTTTGTAAGCTACATCTTAAAATAAGATACAGTAAACTGATTCCTTTAAAGCAAATAGTATCATGATGAAATTAAGCAACCTTAGCTCATTGGACAACATAAATTCTTTCTGATTTTAGTATGAAGAAAGAGTAAGATGAGGGTTTGTTTAATCAGGTATTTATACTTTACTTTGTCTTTCTCTACATGGCTGTATGCATTACTATCCCACCTGTGCATTTAAAACAGTCCCCATGTTTTTCTGATAGTTACAGCTTGCAGCACATCTCCTTATAGAACAGCACAATGTTACACATGTTCCTCTACTTCCAACTAAATCAGGGAATTGGAAGAGTTACACAATACTGTCACCTCATGGTAAGAAGTGATGGTATTGGAGGCTTAGAACTTTAAAAGAAGTTTTTTCTGTTTTATTATTAGCCATTCTTAATGACACATCTGACTTTGTGTTAGAATTCAAACTTTTTTTTATTATGTTTCAGTAAAATGGAATGTGCAAAAATCATTGGTTTCCCAACATTCAGGTAGTAGCTTTACCATTTTGAAAAGACTGTTGTTGAGATCCCTCATCTTCACAGTTTAACTTCTGTTACACTTATGGCTTTGGCCACAACTGCAAGTTTGGAAGCAGTTACTTTATACAGGGGCAAAGGATATTTAAATAAATGATTCTGTAAACATTCTCCAAATTTTAACTGGGCAATTAAGTTAAATTAAGTACCCTTAGTTAAGATAAACGTAAGAACTTCACACAGTTTATTTGTACACTGGTCTTTTTTGAGATGATCCACTAGAGAGCTAACTCTTTAATTTGTATTAAAAGGAAACAATTAAATTAGAAAATCTGAGGGCAATAGTGCTATGTCAGACATCTTTAATAATAAGAAGCAATCTGAAACTACTCTCAGGGAAACAACAAATCTGTACATACTGATCTGAAAGTTAGAAATGGTAATGTTATTTACGTTTCAAGGAAATGAAATAACTGGTTCCCACTTTGAGTATACTACATTTTATTATGAGTCAAGAAGTCAAGTTTCTCAGTCATGTTAAGAAGAAAATACTGTGTCTTTGAAGATTTTATTTTGCTCTTACTTGCTTTCATTATTAACCTAAACAACTTAGCTGCTTTGTGGTTTTACCTCTTATGAACTTGTAGAATAACTTGTCTGACATTCAAAACTTCAGATGAGAAAAAAATAAAATGTCCCCAATAATCTCACAATAAATCTGTGAGAATCTAAGCAGATGGGTTTTATTTAATGGGATTTGCTTGGAGAAATTAGTTGATTTCTCCATTGGGAAGTAGAAGGCAATTTAATAACAAGGGGTATCTTACACAACAAGCATAATAAAAATCAACTTATTTCTATGTAGTGATTGTTTTACTCTTCTTCTTAAAAAACCAATATACTGGAAGTGATACAGTCTCAAAATATGAATAAGTTTCTGTGGTTTCAGATGTAGATTGTTTGGACTACTTCTAAAACTACAGAAGACTCAGGTTATGTGGAGCCAGAAAGTCCCATGCATCTTTGTGTCTTAAGAGCAATAGTGATGTTTCAAGTAGAATAGCCAGCATGTTGCTTTGTTCTTGTATTTTCCAAATGGTACAATTAATTTCATTTTTTTTTTGTTTCATGAATCCATCTTTTTCTACTAGTGATCTACAGAACAGAATCTCCCTGCTCTGCCCCTTAACAAGTAGTAAGAGACTTCAGGTGGTCACCAGTGTCCTTGAGATAACTTCCCAGGCTTTGGCCATTTGTTCAGCCTCGGATACTTCACTGGCAGCTGTTGTGAACAGATAGAGGCTGGACATTAAACTTGCATGGACTAAGGGTGTAGTCCATGAATACAGCTGGACATGAAGAAAAGAAAATACTGCGGAGGAACACTAGATTTCATTAAAGAAATGGATGTTCTGTAACTTCTGGATTTCGTTTGTCCCATGCAGTTTCCATTGGGGCTTAAGTAGGTATTTGAGATACTGCATGATACTGAATTAAGATATCAGTATCTCAAAGTTCATGAGGCTTAAATGAGGTGAGGTAACTTGTGAAATTTTTGTGACTTACCATTCTGTTCATATTGCTGGAAGGCCGGAGCCTGACTAGTATACTAGTAGGTACACTGAAATAAGTTTTACATAACAAATGTATCCAGACGTAATAACCAGAGGTTGAATAGAAATGGTTACAATGGAAAATAAAGCTACAGTAGATGATATAGAGAAAAATCACCAAGAAAATTGAAAATTCACTAGATATTTCTACTGGTTTTGGTAAGATTGACATTACATTATACAGATTTGAAAAAAAACAAAAATATTTTTGTTTTTCACAGGTAGAAGATTAAGATCTGATGAACTTAAGCTAATGCAGCTGAAATTGATTATAGTCATTACAAGAGGCTTCAATATAGTAGCCAAACGAAAAATGTTCTGAGGTTTTTCAGGAAATTTATATTGATCTGCAGTGGATTATAATGTAGTTTGGGAAAAACTTGAAATGATCCAGTCTTCTTCCAGATGCAGAATTCTGTTAGAATTCCTTTTTCATGCATATCCTGGGGAGGCATGTCCTCTTTTTATGATTGCTACAACAACATTTCTTTTCTCTATTACAGCAAGCCAATTTGTTTAAATATATTGTAGAATTGGAGACAAAGATAACTTGAAAAAAAAATTTAATAGACTTCCAAAAGTTTCCATGGGATATGAATTTTGGACTACTTTAAATCTCAAATTGGTGAGTACTTGGATTCAGAAATAAGTCAAACTGCAAAGTAAAACTAAAAAATCTAGTAAAACTAGATTTTACTCCTTTATTGCTGTTCTCTTGTCCACAAAGTAAGTCAGAGTGTTTTTTTCCACAATGGTGTAATGAAAATATTAAAATGAAACTTGTGGATTATGAAAAAATAATAAAAAATTATTTGTTGATGCTGTTTGAAAGGTACAGTTATTAAATCTCTGAATTTGAGAAGTTGTGTGAGGTAGACACTTAATGAATTAGAAATTTTTTTCCATTATTCAATAACATTTACTTGATATTATGGTTGATTTTTCCCTGGACTTCTACATTCTTATTTCTGTGTTGCATTATGAAGTTGTTACTGTAACTGCTTGGAGAGGGAAGCAGGCAGCAATTTTGCAATTGTGCTTTCACAGAAGTACCTGTTAGCTGTACTGCTAACATTCTTAATTCAGAAGGAAAAAGAGAAATTATAAAGGTGGTAGAACTACAGGCTTGCTGGAGCACACACTTTCCATGCAATTCACATAAAGTCTCATAATCCTTGGAAAAGATCACAGGTTACAACAGCAATGTTGTTTGGACTGATATGAGCTAATAAGCCTTTCATAAAGGGTAGGTGTATATAACTGTAACTTAATTCCCACATAGCAGCATTATAATAACTGATAATTTTTCCAAGGTATATCCTTGTATGTATATCTCCCAGTCTTAATGTATTTTTATGATTTTTAGAATTTTCAGTTTAATTATTAAAAAAATTAAGATAATTATTATATCTTTTCCTCATAGAAGTAGAATAGCACACATACCTTATGGGGTCAGAAGTATGCTGGAGAGCTTCAGAGGCTATCACTTTAGATTTCAGCAAAGATAAAAGTGATCTGTCTTCATCAACGATGAAAACAATTCAAAGGATAAGAGTCTGTCACAACAATTGGCATTTGAAGCTATTATCAAAGAAAAGTTCCTTTTAGAATACAGTTAGCAGAGCATGAAGAAAATTATTTTCATAGTGGCAATTAATCAAATATCAGGACAAACTGCATCAGGGTAGGAATCTCTAAGCCAAAAGTCTCTTCCAGCAGTTTCCGGGTTTCCAATTAAGAAGCAAAAAGTCAATTATGATTATTTCAGCCTACTTGAAAATCCATTGAAAGGTATCCTGGAGGTCTCATATCATGTCCTCTCACAGAACTGATCCTCAATAATATGCTTCTGAGAGTGGGGCAAAAGTGGCTGCAGCAGAACGTATGCTTCATGTTGGCTCCTACTCATACTCAAAGCTCTCAATGTGTTATAGTTTCTTAGTGTGTGGTTTGGGGTTTTTTTTCTCCATGTTTTTAATTTTATCATCTTTCAGAGAACCTTTGGAGTTTAGAATAGGCTGAGTGCTTAAACCTAAATTTTGCTTATCTCCTCCAGTCAGTAGTTACTAGTATGGGTAGAATTTAATTTATGATTTAGTATCTGCCAAGATTAAGGAAGATCTGTGTCAGTTCAGTTCAGTGGAAAATCAAAGAAAATGTTGCTAACTTTTAAATTGCATGTATTGAATCAGGTCCATGAACAGCAAGTGCATAAAAAGCCAGACTAAGGCAAGCTTGGAGCATGCAGTCAAAAACTGAGACCAAACCCACCCTGTTTGGCACTTAGTCTGTTCTGGGTGTCAAACATTGGGAAAGGTAAATAGTTTTTTGTGAGGTACAGTCGTGTACCACTCAGCACTAATTCTGACTGCAAGGAAGATTTGCAGCTTAAAGAAACCTGTGCATTATAAAAGTTTGTTCATTAAGTCACTGATATAGGTATACCCCCGTCCTTTAAAAAAAAAAAATATATATATATATATATACTGACCATCTGAATGCTTAGTTCCCTCTGGGAATATAAGTAACAGAATAATCTTTCTGAAGGCATCAGAAAGGAAATTACTATAAGTTATTTTTAGCATGGAGCCACCATGCCTTTTTCAGAAAAGCCTTGAACTACGGAGAAGCCCATCCTTGCATTAACCCTTACTATGAGGAGGTACTTTCCCTTGCAAGGATGGGATAATTTAAACTGTTTGCTTGAATGGAAATAGAGTTCAAAAGGTTCTGTGTATTCTGTTAGAGATTCTATCACATACATTAGTGGATTTCAGTCTTCAGGAGTCACCTGAATTACAGTACTGATTGTTTGTACCTGTTCACTGCTGTTTATAAATCTGAACTGTCTCAGTTAATGTAGTTGTTCAGCTTATAGACAAAACGTAAGGGGTGTTCAAAACCTTACCTGTTCACATGTGAGCAAAGAATTGTTTAAGTTAGCCAGTTGGGCATGCTGAGTAAAAAGCTATATCTTAAAACACCCCCTTCTTGAAAAAATGGCTGTATGGGAGAAATACATACTCTAAGTCTGATTGATTAAAATATTCATCTTAGTATTGAACAATTAAAGTTAATAATGTGTAATTCATATGGTGACTTTCTGCCCCATTTGTGCTGCTCCAATGTGGAAGATGTAGTGGGGAACAGTTCTCACAGTATTTAATTTCTGATGTTCTCTGTTATTTTAATTTCTGCTACATAATTGGAGGTCTTACTTCTTCATGTGAGCAAAGTGAATGAAGTCATTGAGGCTTAAAAGAGTGAGGGGGGATAAGAGAGGCTGTTGCTGTGGTGCCATTGTTGTATACTGTTTGTTGCACTGGTGATAAGAACCAGCATTTCACTCTTGTCTCATTACAGTCAGTTCTAAAATTTTTTGCTTCCTAAAGCCAGCAACTGGCAGCTGTAGTCATCCCAGAAAGTTAGGTCCTCCTGTTTTTATGTGATGGGAGGGAAAATGTCATGAAAGATTGATAAAAGCAGGTATGAGCTCTTGTAGAGATGAAGACCAGAAGTATGGAATGGCTTCCATGTGAGGAACAGCTGCTTTAAACAATCTCTTCAGTTTGGAAATGCAAGAACCAGGTGGAGGGTGGAGAGGGTGAAAACACTTAAGAAATCATGAAATGAGTGATATGGTAATTAGAGGGCCTCAAATGAAGCAGAAGGTTGTAGGTTTAAAACAAAAGAGGGATACTTCTTCACACACTGTGTAGTTAATCTGTGTAATTTATTGCAACAGGATATTGAGGTAAATCCCCCCGAGGTTTGAGTCATATTGTTTTGAAATACAACTCTACTTTCTTCAGAATAAAGTAGTAGTGTCACATTTTGCAGGATTAGACTCTCAGTACAAAGGAAAAAGTGGATACAGAAAGCAGATGTGGGTCAGCACAAGAGAATGGTAGTGAGTATCAACCAAGCATAGGAAGCAGCAGTTACATTATGTTGTGGTTGCCTTGCCTTTTAAGAGGGGTGTTTGGACCTCTTCAACTTCAGCAGAAGTTTTGATTGCTTTCAGAGCAACATTAAAGATTTTGTATTCAAATTATGTACAATAACAAACTTTGAAGAAAAGTTTCATTTTTTTTCAGCAAAAGGAGTCTTTTGGTACTGCCTCATGTAGGAGCCCTTTGACTCTATAGACCTGGGATAGAGGAACATGAAGATGACTGCATCATGTCTGTGCTGAGTATATTCCAACAATTCTCCATTCTGTGCATAAGAACTAACTGGTGCAGAGAAGAGAGATGGATTCTTTCTGTCTTTATCTTAAAAAATCCATATACATGAAAGAATGTAATTGCTTGTTTTATGACTGCTCCAGTTGCTAAGCCTGAATTAAACTTGAATGTTATGGCAGGTATATAAAAAATAAGTAATTTTAACTTCAGCTTTTAATGTACATTTATTCTTCAAAGTTATTCAAGTATTTAGTCTCTCAAACCCTGATAGAACATAACTGACGATATTTAGGACACCATGCTGTAGAATGACTGTTCCAATAGTCCTTTAGAAAATCTTTGTATAGGTGAGAGTTTTTAACTAGTTTAAGTATCCTCTTGCAACCTTGCAGTGTTGTGTACTAGCTGTATTATAGTAATCTTATGTCTTCTCCTCACTGATCTTTTTTCTTGCTCTGTCTGTGCAGTCATTTTAAAATGAGAGACAATTCTGGTTGAGCCACAGTTGTAACTGTTAGCTCCAGTGAAATACAGCATATCAGTGCATGCTGAGCCAGACAGAGGGTCTAATATCTATTAATAGTAGGAATGAACTAAAGATCTCTAGGATAAAAGAGAAATGGGAGTAAAATTTCATGTGACAAGATAAAGATGTCATAACAAGATTATGCTTATAGGCAATTTAAACTTCCTTTAAAATGATCTCAAAATTCATGAGACATGACATAATGGAGAGAGTGCTAGTGATTGCAGTAAATAATTCTTTTATGAGCCATTGTGTTATAGTAACCCTAATAATAAATTCTGTTTCTCCCATGTTGAGGTCACTTTCCCCCTGTCTGGAGCACATCTTTTGAATAAAATTTTTTCAGCTCTATCTCAGAACAATAATCTCACTGTAAATAGAGAAAAAAATCCTATTTCCTGTGTTGGAGGGAATAGATACTCTAGTTTCATAAGCTCGTTTGAATCAGGCCCTTCATGTGGTCCTTTATATTATTTCATTGTGTAGCGTCATGAAGCATTATGTCTGAAATTCTTCTTGGAGAAGATCATTGTCTTGTTTTTAGAAAATTATTCTTTTAGATGATCATTCTGCTTAACATGTGCAGGGGCAAATATGCTATCACTTTCATATAGGGCTGAGCAGGATTTGCAGGTGGTATTAGTAGGGCGAGATTTGTAAGGAGGCCCACCTCTGAAATGACTACTTTTGATGGATTTCAATAGCAAAGACCTCTCAGGAGGTGAGTGGAGTTTGAGTATTTTTTACATCCCAGTCACCTTTCTCCCATTTTACATCTCTCTTTGTCAGTTATGGGTGCCATGCAGATAATACTTTGTAAGTATTTTCTGATTAAATAATCTCTTTTCTGTATCTAGCAGTGTCATTTACATTTAAATTCCAAACAGCCATTGCTGGTGGGTAGTGATGTGTGTTTATGTTTTTATATATATAAAAAATTATATATAAAAATGTACGCATGTATTGTTACAACTTTGTCACTGGTGTAGCATACTTAAGGATATCAACCAGACAGAGAAGACCTCACATATCTGCTCAGCTCAACTAGACCAGATTCATCTGATATGAGCTGGACAATAAAGGAGAAGTTAATGAACTGTGTTACGCTGTTATGTGGCTGTCACTGAGTTAAAATTTTTGGGGGGAGCCAGAGGCTGATGAAAGAGGCTGTATGAATAGGAAAGGGCTGTATATAAGGCCATGGGTGACCTGTACCACCAAATTAATACAGAAAGTGGTAAATAGATAAAAACTGTAGCCCCTTGGAGGCTAAGGCTTTGAAGCTTGGGGGGGGCAGCGGTCACATGGAATTCAAATACTTCTTCCAAACACTGCAAAACTAAATCAGTTTGGAAATTTCATTGTCCTGTTGCCCCATGAGATGTCTTGTTCATTCAGTGTGCAAAAGCTTCTCTCATGTTGTGTATTACTATAAATAATCAATGCAGTATATACTAATATATGCCTGCTTGGTACCTAGAGAATATTTCATTTCCTAACTTGGGAGCAAAGGAAGTTAAACTTTTGTAGTAAGCAAGATTGAGTGTAGAACTTAAGAAAACTCAAATCCTGGAAGTTCATTTTCTATTTTTAAATACTAATCTAATGATTCAAGTAATATATGTTTAAATTACAGTGATACTAAAAAGGTCCTGCTCATGATCTTCTTGAGTTAGACTTTTAATAGGCACTGAGGAAAATACTGCCCCAAGTAGAAGTAGAAAGCATGTAATTAGAGCTGTTTCTATAAGTACGAAAATTTAAACCCGTTGGACAAGCACTTTGTCAGCAGATTTCTTGGAAATGGGAAGCTAATAACTCCTAAGAACTGAAATGGGAGCTTCAGAATTTACGCTTATATGGGGAATGTAACATCATAATTTTCAGAATGATTCATGAATATTTTAGGTAAATATGTGATGTAGAGTGGTCTGAGAATTTTCCTTCAATGGAAAATGTTGAGATATTTCTGTGTTCTTTCACTTTTACTATTTTAGTTGAGATTTTGTCATCCACATAATTTTTTTTCTTGCCAAACTCTCCTGTTAGTGTTTAACCACAGATTCTTTTGATGTTGGAGTTATTAAAGTCAGCTGATGGGTAATGATCCCTTTCTTTCTGCTGGAACTGAGCAAACAGGTTCAGCTACTGCAGTGCATGTGTTCCTTCTGTGGGTATTCAGTCCTCTCTAGAAGGCTTACCCTTTACTTGGAGGGAACTGGCTTTGCAGTATCATTGGAGCAAATGGAGAATAGAAAGGAAGTAGGGGTTGTGCCTGTACAGAAAATAAGGGATATAACTGCCAGGAAAAAAGAAAATATCAGAAGGGTAGAGGTAGAGAGGTCAGGAAAAAAAGGACTAGAAAATAGTAATCAAAAATACAGGAGTGGTAGTATTGGAGAAGATAAAGTGGAAATACTTAGGAGGAAGGAAACGTAAAGGAAAGAGTGTTTAAGGAGCATAAATAGGACTATTAATATATTCTCTTTTTAAGAATTCCACAAAAAAGGAGAGGGAATAGTCTTTTATAAAGTTGTTTCATTACTAAAGTTGGTTCAGTTTAATTTTCAGCACAATGAAATCTAGAGCCCTTAGTCCCTTATGAAAGTTTGAAAAGGAGCAGCTCACATAAAGAAATATTAATTCAACTGAATTATGCACTGCCTGGTTAATACACTGAAAGGCAGATAGGCTGCAGGTGTAGTAGGTCAATAAAGTCAGGTGCAGTTCAGATGCTTGATGGCAAGTGATAACTTCCTTCAGATGTATTCTGTCAGAATCTATGGGAAATGCTGGTTTAAGTAAGTGCGAGACTGAATTGAGACTTCACAAAAACCTTCAAAAAGATAAAGACTAAAACTGCTCTGCTGTGCACTTTGATGAAAGCAGGAAGTTTTTCTTCACTGGTGGTTGTCACTGCACTGCTTAGGCTTTATTTTATAAGCTGATACCATCCTAATTTAAACTTTGACTCCCTATTACAAAGTATAAATCAGAAGATTAAAAACCTCCTGCTATAGATTTTTTTAATAGAAACTGACAGTTTAATTTGGCAGAGTTGAGCTGAAAGGATGCTTAAACCTGGTAGAGAGTGCCAGCATCAGCAGCTCTGGAGTAGTTGGAAATGAAAACAGAAACATGAATAATTAACAGATAAGCTTGAGTTCCTCAGATAGTTTGCAATTACTTTAGAAAAGTTTCCTTCTCCATTAAATCCCAGAGTTCTATTTTTGTAGTCAGCTTGGTTTTGCTTAATGAAAAATAGTGGATATATGTAACTTCTGTTTTACAAAGAAAGTTTGTTTTTTGTTGTCTTTTTTTTTTTTTAATGAAAAAGTATAGTTTTGCAGGTAAACTAGTATCTTACTAATAGGTAGTTCTTTATTTTTTAGTCACACCAGTGTTTCTTTCCCAAGATACAGCAACATTTAAAAATAAATATAGTAATTTGACTTTGTTGGATTCCAAAAGGCCCCATGACCTGCAGTTTTTAGATACCGTAAGACATTTATGAGCAATTGTAGCCTTGTCAACAGGGCATTCTACTCCAGTGTACAGCTTTATGCAACAACACGGAGCTGTTAAATGTCTGAATTACTCCATGTGCTTATAGTAAACAGCATTCAGAAAACTATCATCATGATAATGGCACAGAAAATGCTACTGGTTTTTGTATTTATACCATTTCTGTTTCTAGCTCTGCTAAAGCTTCATGAGGTGGAATATGGTTCAACCATAAGCTGCAATCAAAGCAGCCAGTTTCTACTCCAAGGAAATTAATATGTAAAATCCCTGTTTTCAAAAGTTCTTTTCTATATTTCAGTCTACAAGAGATTTTACTAACTCAACTGGTGATTTCAGTTAAGAAATTTGTTTAGAGCATCCTGTTGGCAAAATCTAGGCAATTCTGCTTTGAGAAAAAATATTTAAACCAGCAAAAGTGTGATTTTTTTTTTTTTTTTTTTTTTTTTCCCTCCATGTTCCCTCTTTATAAGTGGGATGGAAGTGTATTTTCTTCCCAAAACTCTCTTCATGATACAGTATTTTGGAAAATGTTTCTTATTTGAGGAAGCTATATACCTTGTATAGGGAACAAGAGTATATTTAACTTTGGTTCTACTGCTTTGACTTCCAATATAAGCAGATTTCTAACAGCAAGAGAAATAATACCAATATTTCTCCTCTTTCTGAAGGTGATTATACTATATTCTGGCATGGAATGCTCTTTGACTAATCTGTATTTTCCTGTAGCCTCAAATTCAAAAAAATACTTGTTTAGCAAATTAACAGTAAGAAGATTTCTTCTAGTATTACAATCTACTTGAAGATAACCAACATCCTGAACAGAGCCTCTGCCAACGATAATATTAATTATATCATCTATAGTCATAGAATAATTTAGGTTGGAAGGGAAGCTGGAGTTCAGCTAGACTAACCTTCCACTCCTAGTGGGTCTAACTAGATTAGGTTGTTCAGGGCCTTGTTTTGAGTATTGCCAAGGATAAAGAATACCTGAACTGCTGAATCTTTTTCTTACAGAATCTGTTCTTAAAAAGTAACATTACTCATTACCCACCCCTTCAAAAAAAAAAAACCAAACCAGCCAGCTTTTCTGCATCTTTATTTGTGGCATGGCTTCTGCTATCATTTATGAAACATGAATAAAATAGGTTGGAATGTCTGTACCTACCTTTTCTCTTGCCAACAGAGGTTTTTAGGGGAAAGACCCTCACAAGACGAACTGACTGTCATGTATACTTCAGGTTCTGGTGGAGCTACAGATTTGTCTGAACTGGGAACAGTCCCAGTCATGTCAGAACTAACAGAGATCCCAAAAGTGTTATTAAATAATAAAATATTATTTATTTCACTCTATAGAAACATGGAAAGTGTAGTATTCTTTAAAAAACAACTAACAAAAAACCCCACCAACCAAAGGCTTTGTGAACACATTAGGAAAACAGTTATATTTTACCCAAAGCCTGGTTAATATTGTCAAGTTTATGGTAGGTAGTTTCCCACAATGTTTATAAACAAGTGTCTATTTCCTGCTGCATGTAATTTTCTTTTTTGTGTTAGTGTTTTTTGTGTAAAAGTCAACTCGCTGAGCAAATGCCATAGCAATGTAGAGGGTAGGGAATCTTATAGAAGCAATTCTAGTATGATTTTTCTCCGAAGGTAAAAAAAAAATATCAAAGTCTAGGCGTTTTGATAGAAATATCTTTCCCTCTGTCATGACTGGTGTAATTAGAGAGACAGGCCTAACAAGGTATTCTGGTGAGATATTATGAAATCTGTAGTAACAACAGGTACTATCAGTCTGTAATTATTCTGAAGCATAGAGTCGGGGGGGGGGGGGGGGGGGGAACCCAAGGCAAAAATCCCCACCTAAATATTTATTAGTATGTCAAAGCAGTGGAGTTTTGAACTGCATTATTTTGCTGATGAGATAGTGTGAAGACCTTTTTTTAGAAAGTGGAATTACTGAAATGTAAGACCTAGTATTCCTCCTGTTTTGATGCTGCTTATATAATGCCTTAATGAAAGGAAAAAGTATAGGACTGAAGTGCTTTCAGGCTTAAGATAATTAAGTAGACAAGTGCTCTTGTTCTTTTCTTTAAATGTCAGCTTTGGTACTCATTATTTTAAGAACTTTAGTTAAAAAGTAATTGGTCAGGCATGACTTTCACCAGGCATTTCGTCCATGTGCCTTAGCTTCTCAAATGCTAATCCCAGCTGTATTTTATTATCATTCTTATTAATGCAAGAAGTGGTATGGTGTCACTTTTCTCTTATTTTTGTCATCAGTGAAAAGGTTACTGACAAAGTATGGCTCTTGCTTCTTGCATTTTCTGACCATTTTCAGTTTTAGCTTTCAGGATGCATTGACAACATTGCTTAGAGCTAAAGATGACTTTCTTATTGGAATAAACTGTCAAATATAACCAATTAAAATCCATTCACCTTTATTTAAATTTTACAATATTTTTTCATGTGTATTATTTGAAATTCATTAGAGACCTTTTAAATAAGGGCTGGATTTTCCCCTATCCTTTAATGTATTTGCTATAGGGATTTACAGCGGGATGTTTTATGTGTATTTCTGATATCAGTATATTTTTGCAGGGATAAAATATGATGCCTTAAATAAAGGACAGATGGGATTTTACATGTGACGGAACTGTGGTGTTTAACAGAAAAAGAAGATATTTGAAAGGGAATACTTTTATCCATATGATAACATCTGGCTTTGGTATTCCCCCTGCTACAGTGTTCTTCAACAGACTGACTTCTCTTTTAACATGATTTTTTAGTTAGTTGTAGAAGCCTTTTACTGAATAATCAGGATATGGTCATATTTTGTAGTCTAAATACTAAGAAACACCCCTGTACTGTTTCATTGTATTGCTGTATGTGCTGCAATCAACAAGTCTGCTAAATGTAACTCACTTCTCTAAATCAGCCCAAGTGAGATGGTCTGTCCTTGTATTGATGTGCAACATGTATGATGCAATCCTTGTATTGCCTGGTTGGAAAAGACATAGTTGTGGGAATTAAGAACTGGTAGTTAGCAAAATGTAAACTGACCTTAAGGTTAGACGAATGATTGCGGATAACTGAGGCAACATTAAGGAATGCTGTGTTGTGAGTGTCAGAAACAGCAGGTTGGAACACCACCTGCAGAATGCATGATGACCGTATGAGCAGTAAACAGATAAAACCTGAAGGTCAGTAGGATGTAGGAGTAAAAACAAACTTATGTAAACAAGTGGTAATAAATTGGGAGCTTGCACACAGTGCAACAGTATTTGCTCTTGGCAATGCTCCCCCTTCAAAAAACTGGTGTGAGTTTGTTATTATTCAGTGCATCACCCTGGTCCCAGCTGGTCCGAGACCGACACATAGTCCTGTAAAAAGTAACATGGTATAAAAATTAGTAATGGCCTTTGTACCTTGCTTCTATTTAAGTTCCCATTCCAACTGTTTTTATAGATGTTGGGGTGGAAGAAAAGTGAAAGGCAATGTAGCTCCATGGTTGCTTTCCATGGGAGGCTGAGCAGATTCAGAGCTTGTCCTGCTGGAAATCTGTGTTCTGGGGAATGCATGTTGCATGAAGAAACAGAAAATACAGAGTTAGAATAGCCAGGAGTAAGTAAGACTTTGGATCTGCCTGTGTACAACTGTATGCGTTTGTCAGCCAGGTTTAATTTTTTTATTCTGTGGGGGTGCATTCTACGCTTCTGCAGAGCACTTCTTGGTTAGCACTGGTCACTGAACGTAGTGATCGCTATCAGTGATCACTATACCTGTTGCTGTCAGGTGCCTTGCCTTGGGGTTGTTAGAGAGCAGAGGATGTTGTTACTCTTGCAGTAATACTGTTGCCAAGTTCAGGCCCGTGTCTGTGCAAGGGGTGGTATATCAAATCATGTTCTAATCCAGAATACTTTAGCAGTGGGCAAGAGTGTTTTAAAAACTTTATGTTCATTATAAGTACAATTTTCCCTTCAATGACACAGTTACTTGGAGTGAAATGAAACAGTTCTGTCTAAAGTGTGCATCACAGGTATGTAGAGAAAGAAGTGAATGAGCCTTCCAGCTGGAAGAGAATTCAGAGGAAAACAGTGGATACAATACAGAAAACTGTGGATGGGATGAGAGTGCTTTACCTAATGATCCTTTCTACAAATAGTTATATCTATTACACAGTATTTTTAATGAACTCCATATAAAGAAGTCACTCAGTAATAAATACTAAACCACTATAACTTCAATTAAATAGTGTCTCATGACTGTGGCCTAAGGAGGAACATTCTGATTAGCGTCCCCTCTTTCTGAGTGAATACTGAATAAGTAACAGTATTTTGAAAAATATAGGAAGGGTTGTTCAGTCATTGCTATTAGAATAATGTTTTCACATTCAGGACTGGAGAATTTGACATGATTTTTTTGAAGACCTGAGTATTTGTATTACATATCTTAAAAATTGCTTGTCCTGTTTGGCCAGTTAAAAAGAGTGTGTGGAATTCATTTAAGAAGTTACTTGCAGAATGCTTGAGCTAGAGGGGGGACCCTGAGAGGAGGGTATACAAACCCAAAATCCTGTAGGAAACACTGCCTATTAAACTGTACTTTCTCAAGATAAGGCAAATCTAAAATTGGCAGTGTTTGCTTTTTCCATCCTGAAATTTCCAAGAAAACCATGTTTTTAAAGACAACATCCAGAACTTGAAAAGATTGTGAGATAACAAAAAGTAATTCTGCTATTGCCAGTGAGTTTTGTGTGAAAATAATCAGATATTAAGGTAAAGGTCAGAAATGTAAAGGAAGAAAAAAACACAATCAGTGTCATCAGTTAAGGGAATTTTGATGGAACGTTCTGTTTCTAATTCAACAGTTTATAGTAGAGTTTTAGAGAAAGGTTTTTGCTTTTCACAGGAACCTATAATTACTCTTGAAAAAGAAAATATCCACATTATGTGAAAAAAACTAGCTTCTTAGGAAATAATAGAAATTTCATGCTAATGATATTTCGGTGCCTTCAGCAGTTTGTTTATGCATAGTGGTGGATGTGTTACATCTCACATGGAGGATATAGTCTGCAGTACGACACATGAAATCCAGTATGTGAGTCTGTGTTTGAAAGCTGGGTAATAATACAAGCAATAGAATGGTATCTCCTGGGACTTACCAAGATACTCTTTCTGATAGTCAGACAAAAATTTGAAGAAACAAAGTCTTTCACAGCAATGTTTTTGGTAGAGCTAGTATTCTTCAGTTCTTCATGACCAGTGAGTGTAATTTCTGAGTAATTTCCAGTGAGTGTAATCTCCAAAAAAGGAGAGCTTGTGTGTTTTGGTTTTGTTTTGTTTTTTGTTTTTTTTTTTTACTTTAACCTCACTACTGTATTTGAATCATATCTAAAACGATTGCCCAAGAAGCAAGTCATTCTAGATTATTTTCTGAGTGGTAGACTTCAAAATAATCAATAGATACTGCTTTTTCCTTACTACTTGCTAAACAGCTCAAGTGGTCTCTTGAAAGAAAAATATACTTTCAGTTGTTTTATGTGCATATGTCCCTCAAGTGTAATCCAGAATACAAACAATCTGCAGAAATTTTATGAAATTTTGTGAGTCTAATTAATTCCCTATGCAACAAGAATTTCTTTGTCAAGCTTGTCAGTATGGAAGCAGGACACGAGCTGGAAAACATTGATAAAACATGACAAAGAGCTTTTAGTGTGTTTGATGTGTCATTCAAACGTAAACAAATGCTGCTGCAGAAAGCAAAAATGTATGGTAAGGAGATGAAAAACAGTGGAAAATGCCTCTCCCAAAATGACAAAATAAGCAAAAAGACCTTGTAAACCTTGCTTTCCTTTTTGCACTACCTGAGAATGTTGTGCAAAACACAGCACTTTTTATTTCTCAAGTAAAATGCTAAGTGTACTATGTGCAAAATAAACAAACATGAACAAACACCAGATACTTTCAAGAGCAATTTCTGGTTTACACCTAACAAGATTGAAGTCAACAACTATCTCATTAGCTATTCAGAGAAATTTTGAGCAGCTATGATGCACAATAATTTGTTAGCATGAATCTTATGAAGTAAAGGATGTATCTACTTATTCCAGATGACACAAGGCAGTTGGACAGTGCTTACTAAACCGAATCAATTTACTTCAGAACAGTTGGAGTGAAAAACATTTCTTCTGTTGTTGTTTTTAGAAATGTATCTGAAAAAGTACTAAACTGTCTATTTTTTAGTATGAGGCTCAAGAGAGAGGAAGATTATTTTTTTTTCATATTGGGAAAAAAAATCCCTCAGAATGTGTAAGGATCTATTGAGCAAGTACTTAAACCTTTTAAAGAAGAATCAACACGGAAATGTTTCAGCACAGGGAAATATAATGCAGCTGTACAGTTTAACTGATATAAGAAAAAAATAAAATTAATGATATCTTGACTATAAGAACAGAATTTCACACTTTCTAGGAATAATTGGAAAAACTGAGAATTTTTATAACCATCTTTATCAATATGTAATAAAAATTTAGAATGCCTATGAAATTCTCCAAGACTTCTAGTTTTGATACAGCAACTCACCTTACCAGCTGGCAGAAAATAAATAAAGCAGTGCCCGATGTCCTATGTGCTTTGGGCTAGCCCTTCATTTAAATTTAGGAAACCAATACAGAAATTGCTTTCTTGACGTAACTGCAGCACTGTGAAATTCTCTAACTGTTGACAAAGCACACAAGTCTGTGCTCGTTAATGGCCAGTAATAACATGGGCTCCTAAAGGAAATGTTTTGATTTGATTCAGCATTTTTTTCAGGTATACTGAAAGAGAAGATGGATTGAAAAAAGCCTGAAATACCAGCCAGTGTGTACATTTCTTCTCTCTCTCTTTTAATACTAAATTCTTCTGTTAGGAGACGGATACATGGATCATGTCTCCATATCTCTCCAACCACCCATCCTGTCTCCCATTGAAATATACATTAAGCTCATCTATTGTGAAATAAATCCTCAGAAATCTCTCCAAAATAGACTTACAGCTGTAATGGATTGAACTAAAATTGAGAGTGACATACTTTTTAAAAATACTTGGTAAAAATAGTTAATCCTGATGAAAGGTATGAATACCTTGCCTGAAGCAAAGATAACTTTGAACTATAAATAATGTAATACATTTTAATCAGTTTTACTGCAACAGTTTTTATCTATGAAATAAGTTATCTTGGAAGCTCTTTTCAAGTAAGTTGAAAGATGACTATAATTTGCTTGAATAGAATTTTAGTAGTGAAATCTCCTTAGTTTGGAACCTGGGCAAGCTTATAATGGTGTACTCTCTTACTTTCTCTGTGTAACAGCAACCAAAAAAACCCTTATTGCATAGTTTCCCAAAGTGGTATAGAAAGTACAAGTTTAGGTGTAAGTTTCTTGTCAAAATAGGCTGATGAGACCATATTTATTCAGAAAGTCTTTGAAGATTTAATAGAGCAAAATTCAGTTTTGAGCAGAGAATCACCACAATATTATGTACCATTGAAGCTTGTTGTTCCTGCTTATAATAGAAAGTTGATACCTAACACAGTTTAAAATCACGATGCAGAAAGTTGATATTTTGGCATTTGAACTAAAAGTTTTGAGCCATGTGTAAGTCCATGGAGTTTCTAGGGTTCTTTCTTGACTAGATAATTTAAAGCTTTATAACTGACTCTAAAAGTTTAATATAGATCCTCCATCTTCAAAATATACTTCTTCCCCTCTAAAAAAAAAAAGTCCTTGTAATGACTTTAATAGTGTGTAACTGTTATGCTGGGCATTTTTAACTAAGCTCATTTCATATTCCAATCACTGATCTGAGTTTAACATAAATTATATGTCATACTTTTTTTCTTTCTAAATGAGCTGCCAACATTCTTTCCAGATAGAGGAAAAAGAAGAGGGGAGCCCCCCACCCCAAAAAAAATTCCCCCCAAAAACCAAAACCAACCATCAATGAAAAGGGAAGAACATCCTGTGAGGAAGCTTGCCACTTTTAATCTGGAAACTAATGGGATTCATACTTTACTGTCTAGTTTTTTGTGTAATACTTCCTTTTTTAGAGCAGTGATGTAAAAATGCTAACATGGCACCAGCATCCATGCTTTTGAACACATGGTAGCTTTGCAGAACTGCTGTACTTCACTTTGCAGCATTAAGTATGATTCAAAATGCAAGTGTGTTAAGTTTGTTTGGTCATAAAATTTTAGTCTTTTACATCAGTTGGGATTTTGGAACAAATTTAAAGTAATAGACTGAAGAAGTATGTTCAGTATAAATGCAGTGAACTGAAATCTGGATATAGTTGAGGAAAATAAATGGTATCATTCTCAATTGCATGTTCCTGGCACTGGAACCCAGCAGACTTCAGAATCTGCAGAGCATAAATTTGACCTTTGAAGAGAGAAGACTTCTTACATCAACATAGAATTTATTTTGATGTATATAATAAAATATTTTTATGTGTTGGGGTTTTTTTGGTTAAAAGTAAAAATTCATAGTGGCACAAAATTTAAAAGGAAAAATAACATTACAGAAATACCCTTCGTGGTGGGGGGTACTAGCACAATGCTTGTATTAGTAATGAAGCTTTTGCAAATATAACATAACACCATGAAATGTAATGCTTAACACTGCAGTCAGCTAGTTTAATCATTGGATTATCTGTATTCAAGAGAAATTTTCTTCCTTTACAAATTTTTCTTTATGCACCAAGACAAATTAAAGTTCTTCCACTTTGCATGTTCCTCATTCCTGTTGTAGCTTTCATTTCAGGCCCAGATTCAGAACAGGGTGATGATCAGTTCCAGTATCAATTGCTTGTGATGTATCATTGATTCCTGAAACTGGAGGGAGGTGCAAGGCATCACACCAGGTGGAAAACTTTTTGGTGGCATTTGTTTCTGTCTGGCACTTGGGGTTGGGAGTAGTGCAGAAGGCATGCAGTCATGGCAGAGCAAAGGCAGCTGGTGCCCTCCCCCCTTCCCTACTTGTCACGCTTGGCAGAGGTTCTGGCAGAAGACTGCAGGATTAGATTTATGGTGCTCCTTTGCCATCACAACCTGGGAATGACTCCCCACAATTTAGGAACTTGTAAATCATGCGTAAGGATACCTTATTTGCCTTCACTATACAGTGCAGGAATCCACAGATAAAGACTGGTTTTGCTATCTTAAGTGGGTCATTTTTTAATTGATTATTTGGGGGAAGGGGGAAGAAGGTTAGCCAGCTGGTGCTACTGTGGCAGTGGTTGCTGTACATTATTCCGAAGTAGAAGATGTACCTGATACCCTTCATAGCTGGGTTTGTACTCACACCTGTTCCCTAGTCTTAGTTTATTTTTAAGGCATTCATCTTCATGGTCTATCCACAGTGTCACTGGCAGCAGAATTGAACATCACTGACATGTGTCTATTCTGTCCCTCTCACAGTTACTCATAGGTAAACTAAATGGGAGCCGTGCATGTCATATATAGTCTCTTTTTTTTTTTTTCAGTGAATGCTAATTTAGTGGTAGTACCTTCTATCTGCTGATGTTTTTGGTAGGACATTTAAGCTTTATTAGTCTAAACAAGATTCTAGAAGTTGTATCATTGACAAAGTGTATGTTAAATAATATTATTTTGGTTGAAACTATTTAGATGTCCTGCAAAACACTTGTGAACCTTTATGTTTTTGTTCTTGAGATCATTGTAATGTACCCTTGTTTCAAATTTGTCAGTGAGGTAAGCTGGCATGCCATTGGTGTTCTGTCAGAAATGTTTCAGTTCATATGCGTCTGGTGCTTTACTTAAGTGTGTGTTTGAGTCTGGCATGAATCCCTATTTATTTGTTGATTTTGCAAAAATGTGCATTGCCTTGCTTCATAAATAAGAGGACAGGCATTTTTAGGCACTTGGTTGTTTAAATGTGAGAGACTGACTGCGACAGGGTACTTGAAGACGCACAGCCTACCTGACAACAGAGGGAAGTGGGGAATAGAATAGGGATGTTGTGGTGTTTTTTGCTTTTCAGAATATGCGTTACAGTTTCAGCAGTGATGCTCTTTAATGTGGGGTTGTCTAGCCCACCTGAGAGTGGGCATCAGAGGGAAAAGCTAAGAATCATCTGGTCTTTAAGGAAGTTTCCCTTCACCAGACATGTTTTAGTTGAGTCTAGTTTAACATTCCCTTAGTAAAGCTAGAGATTTCTGCTAGCTAGACAGTATGAACAGTTAGAAAATTTGAGCTTGAGGGCTATGATGAGGGTGCAGTGACAGGAAGCATGAAGTGTCAGAAATTTTAATCATAGGTGACTGCTCTGACTCCTGAGAAAGGCAAATGTAATGTTATAAATCTAAAGGAAAATGATTCACAGTGGGTGTAGGTATATCCCCACTGATTCAGTGGAGACATGCCAGTTAACATCAGATGAACATCTGGGACTTGGTTTTGGGATTGGGGCAAAGAAAGCTTCTTTTATTTCCGAATAGCCAGATAATCCAGGCTGCTGTTCCTGATCTGTCTCCCCATTAATTTGCGCTTTCCACTGTGGATTCCAGTTTGCCAGATCATTGTGTTAGTATGCTTTTTCTCATCTTCTACCTAAAACACTTTTTTCTTGCTGGCCTCTTGATACAATTTAATCTTCTTTCTTTTTCTATTACATTTTTATTAGTGTGAATTAATTTCAACTTTCCTAGTTGCTTTTCAGCCCTCTTGTTTCTTTACTTTCCATACATATCCACCTCACCATTTAAGTCTATCCCATGATGAGAAACATCTTCCTGTGTAACAAACTACCCAAGTTCTATATTAATTTCTAATAAGTGTTTTGTTCTTTAATTTGTAAAGCACTTTTGATGTGCTGTATACAAGAACAAAACTTGAATAAAACCATATGCTAGATGTAATACATTTCAATTCAGTCATAGTGTATTACCATGGCTAGCAAGGCAGGAATTGTTATTGTAGGTTTTCCAGACTTTTCATAATAGTTGTCTTGTAGTTTGATCAAACTTATCTTATTAATCTTATTGTAAGGTCACTATAGAGTGTTTCAGCATCCACTGTAGTGCCACTTGATTCCCAACTAGGGGTTCTGGCCAGTAACCCCAAATACATAACAAACAGAACAAATGGTATCACTGCCAATGTACAGCAGGAATGGAACAGCTTGTGTTACCATCTGCTGTGTTTTGTGGTACATATTTAAACTGTCCTGTTAGAAGAAAGGTAGCAGGGGACTGCTTCTCTTAAGAGGGAGGAAATGCACTTTGAAATTGCAAGCCTTGGAGATGGTTATTTTCAAAAGATTGTAATGTTTTCTTTTCTTTGTCCTGTGTGAAGTCCAGTTAGCCTCATCTTGGTGATCTAAAGTAGTGTGTTGAAGGCTACTAAAAACCCAGGTAGAGATACAAATAAAATAATAGGGGACCAAGTACATTTTGACCCAACTACACTGCTGTCTGTATCCAGGGTGCATAACTGACACGTGTATCTGGAAAGCCATTTAATCTGTAACTGATATGGTGAAACACTTGAATGGAGAACAGAAGTTTGAAACTTTTTAACATGTCAAATTAAACTTAATGCATTGAGAGTACTTCTTCCTCTCTGCAAAGATCTAAAATATTGCTGAAATGGTGGTAGAGAAAAAGCTACAGTGATGTTCTTATAAAAAAACTTGTCTATTAATGAGTAGGTTCAAATTCCTTCCTTGGTTTAATGTTAAGCAAATTGGTAGTTACCTATAAAAAGCCCTAGACAAATATGGACCTTGGCACATGAGGTGATGTGGCCTGGCTTTCTTGGTCATGGCTTTCTTCAGCAGACTCTGTAAACAGTTTTGGCACCAGGATTAAATGAGTAAATATTACTAACACAGGAAATCTTTCTTTCATCACCCCAGTCTCTCAGAACAGCCCTGCTCTCCCTGACAAATTCACATATAACAGCCATGTGTCAAGCCCAAAAGGTGGTTTTTTTATTTGTAATTTCTTAAAGTATAATAGCATATTTTTTTTCAGGCAGTACTGGGGGTTTTTTTGTTTTTTTGGGGTTTTTATTTTTTTGCATGAAGTGTACAGCTGTCAAAGTTTCTTTTAATTTGATGTACTGTCCAAATAAAATGTAACATTTTAGCCCTTGAAATGATTTTTTTTTTCCTGCACATATTTCAGTATAAGCTTACTGCCTCTTGTCAGTTTGAAGAGAGTTCTGAAATGCTAAGCAAATAGGTAGCTGTCTCTGAATCCTTAGGAATAAGTTTTGACATTCTGTCTGCCACCTGTTATTAGCTGTTTTATGACAAATGGTAGTTTTAGTAGTATTAAACCCATTCTATAAAATAATTTTCAGGAAACAAGACAATTACAATAGTATATCTTGTACATTCCCTTTGAGAAAGTACCTCACTGATAGCATTTATCTGGGTAAGGTTAGTATCAAAGTGTGAATTCAGCAATAGTCTCCTTTGACATTGTGACGTATACTTACAATGGCACTGAAATACCATCACTGTCTTCCTTATTGCTAGCTAATAGTTTTGCTGGTGGTTCAGATACTGCCTCTATATAAATAATACCTTCAGTAGACCTCAACAAGTAGAAAATCAGACTAAGGTTCTATTACGATGTCCCAAACCTGTGACTGGCGATTTTTTTAGTCTCTTATTCCAGCCTAACCCATTACCATCATCAGTTGAGATTCTTAGACAAAATAATTTTGTATGATCACTTTAATCCATTGAATCTATATGTAGAGTGAGGGTGAAGGGATAGGTAGCATGTTTGTTAGTGTTGCTTCACTAGATATTTTAATAGTGTTCCAAACTGTCATTTCTTTCAAATTGTGCATTGTAGTGAAAATCAAATCATAGGCTTCGTTCTTTTATAATGCACTAGTTACACCTAGTGCCTTATGAGAGAAGCTGTATAATGGTTACACTGTAAGAGAAAGTTATTCCACTATCATTTGTCTGTCCTTTTGAATATGCTCAGTGGTACAGTGCACCTTACTTAGGCAAGAAAAGCAGCAGTGAACATGGCAGAGCAAAAAAAGTCAGCACTTTCTTCATCTCATGTGCATTCATTATAAAATCAATACAAATGTAAGTGCTAGTATTTGAAAGGCTGTGAAACAAATATGAAGGAATCTGAGGAGTGTAGTAGTTCTGCAGAATTTTCTTCCATTTGTATTTTAATGACAACTTTGTGCATTCATTTTAATATAGGTCCATCCCAAAATAGGCACCTAGAATACCCATTGTTACAGAAATAATTTCACCTAGAGGAAGGATAGAGTTTAAAATATCTACAATACAGGGTTCATAACACAGCAAATGCTGACTCTTCTATAAAATGCCAGGTAACTTTAGTATCTCTAATAAGCAGAATTTATTTAGAGACAATGAAAGGCAAATATTAACCTTGACAAATGAGGTGTCAAGAAGACAGGATTTAACATAGAATTGAAATGGTAAAATGCTACCTTTCTTTTATGGTATTCCAATCCTGAAGGGAGAAGGAATTTATTACAAAGTTTTGAGCTTTTGTCAACTCAGTAACCTTCTAACTAAACAAAAGAATTTTTAGTCCTTAGGTAAGTTTTTCACACTAATACAGTTCATCCCTCCCACTTACATATTTCTAGCATATAGTCTACTTAGATGTTGTTTCTACTTAAGTATTACCAACTTGGTTCTGAGAGATTTCTCATTTGTTACTTGATTTATGAAATTTAGCATAATGGACAGTCTAACTGACACTGAACAAACTTTTTTGAACGATTGTGAAATAGCACTACTGATTTTATAAAGGCATAAAACTGACATGAAATATTAATCTTTTCTCTTGTTATTTGCCTTATCTCTTGAAATATCATAAAACATGCATTCTTAGCTTTATCTGCTAGTAAAAACATTATGCTATCTGTTATACTAGAAATTCAAGGCAGTAAAATCCAGTGTCAAACAACTTGATAGAGAAAAGGCCTTTGTTTGTAACAAAATGTCAGTGAATATTTGCTTTCATTTGTAGTCAGTTCAGGTACCTGTATAATTTTGATGGAGTCCCATTTATTCATAAGGAAGGGCTTTTTCACAGTTTATGCCAAGGACTTTATGGATAATTAATTGTAATGGATACCGTAAAGCTGAAAGCACTTTATTTGTGCTGTCATGTGCATTTGGGATAGTATTGAAATAGGTTTTCTTTTTATATATTATGTAGGGAATTAGATGATGGCTAGCTTGCATGTAAATGAGATCAGCTACTGCATTCACTGTAGCAAGAGATTCCCACCATAAAGCCGCCACTATTTAATTGTGCAGATGGACTACGAAAATGCTTAATCCAAACACTTAATGACATAATTGTTTAAATGAAGCATGTGTATTTGCTACAGCCAATACCAAAAATAGGTTATTAAGTTAGAATTTAGACTAGAATTTTCTAAACAAAAGTTTTGAGCTGCAGCAGTGAGACACAACCCTTTTGGTAAGGGTTATGTTTTTAAACTAGACAACAGTGTCTGTTAACATTACTTGAGGATGTTATGTAATTTCATCACTGACCCGATTTATCATTCTTCTCCTTTGGCACTTGCAGTACTGAACTGATTGTTTTTCTTCCATCCTGTGTCATAACCATGGTATGTTTTTCCTGGGTTACTTTTAGCCAGAAACACATTCACTTCAGATTATAAGAAAAATCTTCATTTCAGTTTTGATTGTTAATCTAAATCCATTTCTCACTGAACTGAGTACTAAGTGCTAGGAAGGTTAGAATTGGTTTCATGGTTTCAAAAATGCAACACTAAAAGCTCTTCCTCGTTTCTTAACTGCATTGTGTAGAAGAAGGCTAGCTCTGCCACACTGATTTCTGAGCTGGGTGGTGATGTCATACTGGATTTTTTTTGGAGAGACCAAATATGCTGCCAACTGATCTGTCATTCCATTCTTATTTACAAGGGGTCAGGTTTTATAATGATTTTTACCTTTTTTGCTGTGGTTCTGATGCAGCAAGAGCGTTTTCACAAATGTGCTGCAATAAGAGACTTCACTGTAAAAACAATGCACTGGAAGATACCAATCCATGAATGTCCTGTGTAGCAAAAATTCTCTAAGTGAATTTTGTTCCCAAATGCTGGGCTGGAAATTAACAAAGTGGCTGCAAAAATATTCTTTGATACAGATAATGGCAGTCAACTTCGCATGCTGAATTAAGTGTAGAATATTTGAGGAAACTGTATTCATCTGAAACAGAGAGCATATAAGTAAAACAGTATAAAATTAGAAATTCAAACTCAATTTATCTTATTAACTGGTACCATTAACAAATTCACTGAGTTTTCTGTATTCTCAGAAATTGTTTTCATTTTCCTAAAAACCTACCTCTAGAGTTGTAAAGACCAGTGTGTATTTTGGGGATGCTGACTTTTTAGAAATGTTGTAGGTAGATCCACTGCAAAGACCTGTGTAACCTGGGGTCAATCAAAGTAGTGTCAGAAGTAGAAAGCAGTCAGCCTGAACACTGAGGTTGAAGGTGAGCAAGAAAATTCCTTTTTTTTTTTTTTTTTTTTTTCCCCCAAAGCAAGCCAGAAGGCATGTTGTTTTCCTTAAATTGCTGTGGTGACAGCAGCATGAAAATGTGTCCTTAGAGCCAAAATACAGCTGCAGACCTCTACCTCTTTGAACAAAGGCAGATTACTGTTTCTGAAGAGTGACAAAAGCCCAACTTCTCCATTTGCTGGTCATTTCAGAGGCTTTGACAGTGCTCATCACCCAGCTCCAGAGAAGATTTTGGTAGGAGATTCAGATGGTGACTTTGCACCATCTTTTCAGAGAAGTCACACAACACAAGATCTCAAAGACCTGTGGCTTGGCAACAAATATGTCAAGCGAGGTCATTGGAGAGACTGTAACTAGCATTGACCTAGCCAATGGGAATCCAGCATCAGAGACAAGCAGTGACACCGCTCAAAAGAGGAGAACAGATGGGAGATTAATTTATTTAGTGGTCTGGTAAATTCAGTTTAAGGAGAACGCTAAACTCCTTTCCAGATACACAGAAGAGTCTACTACTGATAGCTTTCTTAATACCTGTTAAAGAATTGTCACTGTAGCATCTCTTACCCTCTGCCATCCGTGTAACAGACCTTCAGCAGACTTTGGCCAACTCTTTCTGTGGGTGGCACTGGCAACCCTGGGTGGCAGCGCACTGGGTTCTGAGTTTCAGTACATGTCTTCACTTGGGACAGAGCTGCAGGGAGTCATGGTTTCAGGAGGAATTAAGACATTGGAATTACACTAATATACAGGTGGTAAATAATACTGGCCTGAGGAACACATACATCATAATATCATGTAGTTTGAGAAAATTAATACATTCTATAGTCAATCCTCTTTGCTTATCTACTGTGAGCAAAAGGCTATTCCTGTATGGATACTAAGTATTTTGACGTTCTAGTGTGTTCAAGATAACATATACTTTAAATGTTCCTGTTAAAATATTCAATTTGGCATTAAAATACTTCATTTTGTTTGGATGTAGCCGTGAAGTAAAATGTAAAATTGCAGAAGCTTTAATGGATTCTTTAAAATGAATAGGTGTTTCTGTGACTAAAACAAGAACCTTAAAAGCAGTATTTCACAAGTATTGTACATTTCCTTAAGGAGAATGTGAATATAATACTGGAGTAATTTAAATTAAGAGTCAGCTTTCAGGTCATTAACTATTAAATGTACTCATCTACAGCATCTGTACAATGGAGTGCATACATCCGATCTCAGTACCAATTACTAGGTACAGGGAAAAACAGTATGTGGTTTAGCAAGCAACTGGTTTATTAACATGAAGTTCTGTAACTTTTATAGCAGCAGCCTAGTGATAGCTGAGTGGCATATTCAGTGGAAAGAGTAATGAGAGATTAAGTTCTTAAAAGAGAGTTTCTTCCCTTCTTACTGCTAGAAGGGAAAAACAATCCAAACAACTAATTGGACATAATAGAAGTTTCAAGGATTTGCAAATAGAACAGATAACATGTAAGTAGCTGCAGTTATGGCCTAATTATCTTTTGTTACCAGTTTAACATGTGGTTTCTTGAAACACAGAGGCAAGAAAAACAGCTAGGAAGGGGTTTTTATTTAGACAGAATTCTGGTGTCCGTGTAGCTCTTTCAAACCTGTAATTAATCCACAGATTAGTGTCAGACCAGGACATTTTAAAGTAAAACTGTGATTAGTTTGTGAGAAGAATCTAAATTTTTTTACCTTAGTAAACAAATGTATCTTGTTAAGCTCCTTCAGTTGTTTGCAGCTCATTCAACATCAGACAGCCTGAACTTTTATAGTCTTTATTTGCATCCTTTTATTCTGTTCCTTCAAGATTTTAATGAATAAAAAATAATTTATAGTGCACTTCATGAGCCTTGAAGTCGAAGTTTAAGAGAGGAAACAACCTTTCAGGGTCCCCCACTCCCTTCAATTTCTAAAGAATACTTCGCTGCTGGTAGATGGTGGAGTAAAGGGGAGATGAGTGGGCAAGAATCAGTAGGAAAGCTGAAAGTACATTGGTTTACATATATTTCTTTATTGGATTTAGAAAGTATTACTGTTATGTCATTAAGTGCTGGAAAGTTAGTGATTATAGCAGGCATAGCGGTCTGTACCGGTTAGCTTTGCTTACTTGTGTCTGTGGCAAGCAGTCACTTTTAATCTATGGCTAAGGCTGGGTATGGAAATTCCAGGGAGGAGAAATAGAAGAAAAAGATAGGAAAGGTGATGGGGGGTTTTGTTTTGTTTTGTTTTTTTTGGGGTGGAGGGGGTGGAGGGGTGGTTTTGCATTTTTTGGGGGAGGGGGGGAGAAGGGGGTTGGTTTGTTTGGGGTTTTGTTTGGATTTTTGGTTTGTTTTGGTTTTTAAACAGTCTCCTGAGACAACGGATTTGAGAGTCCTCTTCATGTGAAAGGTCCCTTTACAGTAATGTGTACATGGCACGTTACTGAAAAACTGAAGTGTCTGAAGTGGCTGGCTGAGCAGCTAGCAGAGCAAAAGAAGTGTTACATGGGCAGGGGGAGCCACAGGAATGGCTGTGAATTTCATTTGACATGGTCTTAATTACTGGTCTTTTTGGTCACCTTACTTTCTCTTGAGTCTCTAGATCAAGCTACACTGATAACATTTAGTCTTCATTCTTGCTTCTATTAGTTCTACCTCTGTGTGAGTATTGTTGGCCACTGATGTTTGTTACTCATTTTATAATTCAGTGAAAGAAGCTGAGGCACTGAAATTCAGGTGGCCTTGGGTTAGCCAGTGCGTTGTTGTGCATTATGTGACTGCAGTTCAGACAATGTAGCAAGAGAATTTGTTGCCTGGACAAGCAGCAGACCCCTGCAGGTGTGAGCCAGAGATTTTATCGTCCATACCTAAGTTCTTTTTCAGGAGTTGTACCACCTGGTCTCCATTCTGTGAGCAAGAAAGATGAAACCTTTTACAAGGAGTTTCTACCCTACTTTTAGGTACTGGCCTGACTGAACAGTCCTTTCCAGAGGTAGAAGTTCTTCTGGGAGCTAAGGGAGTTCAAGCCTATCCCTGTGGATGTGAAGGTGTTGAGGCAGCTAGGGTGTGATGTCTCTCCACAACCCTAGTTGATTCTTCTTTCATTGTCAGAGGATGAGAGGATGTTGTGCTGTTGTTCAAGATCCACAGGTTCTCTGGGAAGACTTCCTTTCAATAGAGAGGCTATCTGGGGAGGCAGGTGCTCTGTAGAGGTCACCTGGTATCCTGCTGATATAAGTGCAATTCTGATTCTACCTGGATTTTAAAGAGTGGGGAGGATAGATCATTCTAGGATAGCAAATTCTGCCTTCCCTTTTTGCAGATTCTTCTTCCCCATTGGCATTGCAGTGTAGGGGAAATTGCTGTAAAGATGTCCTCCCTCCCTTTTTCTGGGGTTTCTTCTGCTATAGGAATTTGGTAATTTTCTAGTCTCTTACTCAGAGCTGGTTTCACTGAAAAACATATGAATTAGTAACATTTTGGACTGTTTTCTTCTCCAACATATTTGTGCCCTTACTACCTTACAAATAATAAAAGATGAAAGAATGAAAATGGGAAAATCATTATGCAGTGACAAATATAAGAGTGTTGCAATTGCAAAGGTTCCAGGAAGAGGTTTTTTTTGTTGTTTGTATTTCAGTTGAGATGGTACTAAATGAAGGGGATAGGAATGATCTGTATTAGGAGATGAGCAATTAATGCAAGCTAGATCAGAAGGGAAGCAGAGATTAACTGAATGGATGCTTGCATATGGCTGAAGTGATGTCTTTATATGAGGCAAATGGAACAGCTGTACGTAGTGATACTCAAGACTTCTACAGTGTGGGCTGTGTTTTTAATAGAGATTGTTCTATGAACACTTTTATTGTCTCACGGAGGACATCCTTTGACAGTCACAGGCCTGTGACCTCTCCGTAATAATGAAAATTGCTTACAGACAAATGTAATATAATTAACACACTTTTTTATAATATTTTTTTTTGTATGTCAGTGCAGTTTCTCAGCTGGAAGGAGCCTGGTGAACTGAGCGCTGTGTGACTAATGAGCTGTCTGTGGAACATATGCAGTCTGAATACCTGCATCTTCACTGAAAGTAATCTGGGAACCTGTGCCTTAATGAAACTTCAGACTACAGACCTAGAAAAGGTTATTCTATCATTTCTATGAAATTGACTGCTGGCTTATTTTTTTACCACACCTTTATTTTGTGCTTGGATAATTCTGATCTGCCATGGTTTATTCAGCTGCATTCTGTCTAATTTTTCCTTAATACAAACTCAAGCCAAACAGCTACGTCTTAGACATGATGTTGCACTAATTTTTCTTTTTTTTCAGGTTCTTTCTAGTGTCAAACACTTTCTTGTCAGTAAGTTCTTGGAAATGACATTAAAATTATAATTACTAGTCCTTAATTAATTACCAGTCTTTAGGAATAATATTAGTTATTACTATTTTAACATCAAGGATTGTCTTGTTCTTAGGAACTGAACATTATTCGATTGGGTAATCCTGTACAGGAGTGCTGAATGGCAAAATTTTTAAGTGCTGAACCCATTACATAATGAATAAGATGAGCAGGATTTAACCCTAGTGGACAGCCATAATATTTGAGACTTTAGTTGTATTCCAAAAAAAAGTGTTTTCACAGTGCATGTGCTAATTTCGGGATACTCATTTCTCTGCTTTGCCTTAGCCTGTTCATATAACCTCATGTAAATAATTTGATCTCTTGACACATTCCACTGCCTGTTACCCATGCTTTACTGCCCAGTTGGAGTTTTAGAGTATAATGATGTCAAAGATAACTGGTTACTTGGTTACTGTAGTAACAAACTGTATATGTAACTAAGATAGATTACTTCTTTCTTTTCCAGTAATTATTTTACATCATAGAATCATCATAGAATCACAGAATGGTTTGAGTTGGAAGGGACCTTAAAGGTAATCTAGTTCCAACCCCCCTGCCATGGGCAGGGACACCTTCCACTAGACCAGGTTGCTCAAAGCCCCGTCCAACCTGACCTTGAACACTTCCAGGAAGGGGCATCTACACTTTCTCTGGGCAACCTGTGCCAGTGCCTTACCACCCTCACAGGAAATAATTTATTCCTTGTATCTAATCTAAATCTACCCTCTTTCATTTTAAAACCATTACCCCTCATTCTATCACTCCACCACCTGATTGTCGGAGTCACCATTAGCCGGGGTCCTTATTTCTCCGTGCGGGAACAGAAACGACGCAACACCAATGTGATGATCAGGTCATCCATCTTTTTTATTATATATTCTATTCCTTTTCTGGTTACATTTATACTCTACTAAGTTCCGTACACGCACTCATCTATCTTCTAATAGGCTACAGGTCATCTACATGCGCTGTTCACGCACCTCTACAAGCATTTGCATTGGTTAATTGCAATTAGCACGTAAAGCCCAAAACTTGCCAAAACTCCCTTATCTCATACCCTGTTTTGCTCAGACTTGTGTGCTTTTGCTGACCACAGGTGTTTCTCACTTATCTGCTATCTTGTGTGTTTTTGCCAGCCTTAATTTGCTGGCCTTGTCTTCGTCCTTGCATTCTTCTGTCTGCACTAACTTTCTCCCAGCGCGACCCAGACTCCTACACCTGATAAAGAGTCCTTCCTTAATTTTCCTGTGGGCCCCCTTTAGGTATGGGAATGCTGCTATATGGTCTTCCTGCAGCCTTGCCTTCTCATGAAGTGGATCATCCTGGAAACTGTGCTAGGGCACATAGAAAATAAGGAGGTGATTGGTGACAGCCAACATGGCTTCTCTAAGGTCAAATCATGCCTGACAAATTTAGTGGGCTTCTATGATGGGGTTACAGAGTTGGTGAATAAGGGAAGAGTAACTGACGTCATCTACCTGGACTTGTGCAAAGCATTTGACGCTGTCCCGCATGACATCCTTGGCTCTAAATTGGAGAGACATCGATTTGATGGATGGACCACCTGGTAGATAAGGAACTGGCTGGATGGTCGCACTCAAAGAGTTGCGGTCAATGGCTCGATGTCCAAGTGGAGAGCAGTGAAGAGTGGCGTTCCTCAGCAGTCAGTGTTGGGACTGGCGCTGTTTAACATTTTTGTTGAAGACATGGACAGTGGGATTGAGTGCGCCCTTAGCAAGTTTGCTGTCAACACCAAGCTGTGAGGCGTGTTGGAGGGGAGGGATGCCATCCAGAGTTATCTTGACAGGCTGGAGAGGTGGGCCCATGCAAACCTGATGAAGTTCAACAAGGCCAAGTGCAAGGTCCTGCCACATGGGCCGGGGCAATCCCACGCACAAATACAGGCTGGGCAACGAGTAGATTGAAAGCAACCCTGTGGAGAAGGACTTAGGGGTGTTGGTTGACAAGAAGCTCAACATGACCTGGCAATGTGTGCATGCAGCCCAGAAAGCCAACCACATCCTGGGCTACATCCACAGAAGTGTGACCAGCAGGTTGAGGGAGGTGATTCTCCCCCTCCACTCCACTCTGGTGAGATCCTACTTGGAGTATTGCGTTCAGCTCTAGGGCCCCCATCTTAAGAAGGACACGGACCTGTTAGAGTGAGTCCAGAGGAGGCCACAAAGATGATCAGAGGGCTGGAACACCTCTCTTATGAAGACAGGCTGAGAGAGTTGGGGTTGTTCAGCCTGGAGAAGAGAAGGCTCCAGGGAGACCTTATAGTGGCATTCCAGCACTTAAAGGGGCCTGCAGGAAAGCTGGGGAGGGACTCTTCCTTCAGAAGGACTGAAGAAATCAGGGGGTATAGGGATAGGATGAGGGGCAACGGTTTTAAACTGAAAGAGGGTAGATTTAGATTAGATGTAAGGAAGAAATTCTTTACTGTGAGGGTGGTGAGACACTGGCACAGGTTGCCCAGAGAAAGTGTAGATGGCCCCTCCTTGGAAGTGTTTAAGGCCAGGTTGGATGGGGCTTTGAGCAACCTGGTCTAGTGGAAGGTGTCCCTGTCCATGGCAGGGGGGTTGGAACTAGGTGTGCTTTAAAGTCCTTTCCAACCCAAACCATTCTAGATTCAATAATTCTATTAATTCAGTCTGTCCAAAGCTGAGGAAATGCTAGATATGTATTTTAATAATAATGATTGTTTTATTTTAACCAGGAAAATGTAAGAAAAAAAATGTCATTCAAGTGTATCATGTAACTACCTTGTATTATTACTTCTTGTAAGCATAACTGAAACTGATCACTAAAGGTTGTCATCTTTTACTTATTTTAAATGTAGAGAACAAGTTGCTTCAAGTCGATTACAGTCATTATTAAATGTCAGTACCTGGTAAAATTATTTATATTTTTATCAGCACTAAGTGCCTTCTTTTGATTATATATTGAAAATCAGAAATGATCTCTGAAGTATTTTATTAGCACACTGTAAATTTTTAACAATACAATGCAGATTTTATTTCTGAAGAATGCAACTCATTGAGTGATTTATAGGGCTAACATCACTAAGCTCAGCAAATGTATTATGTGCTGCGACTTCCTTTTGAGAAGCAAATAACACTTTATGTTATCAAATAGTCATAAAGCTTGCAATCATAAACCTATCTGGTGCTGTTAGCTAATCAGAGTCATTCTTCCATGGGTAATATTTTCACATAATGTTTTAGTAAATTGCATGTTTTATTGCTTTTGTAACACAGTAACCATCCCTTCCGCTATGATTCACAAACAGGGCACATGAACAAGTCCCTTAAGAATATGTAAATCTTTAAAGTGAAAAGATGTTGCCCTCTTCCACTATGTAAATTAATTTAAAAATTCAATTTCACTGTTATTGAATTGACTAAAAAGAAAAACTCTTAAATTAGGGAAAAAATGATGGTCAAGGTCAAATTTAGTACTCAAAGCTGTCTGCAACCCTGACAGCTTAAGACTTGCATTAACACTTCTACTGTTGCCAGTCTCCATTTAGTTGCTTTTGTAGTCTTGTCCTATGGCATATGCTGGCTTTCAGTTTTTCAACTTAGAAAGCTTAATGCATACAGCAGAAAGTCACATGAAGGACAGAGAGGGGGAAAGTGTACTACAATAATTTTGCTTATTTTCTTTCTTATAGAAACGGGTTGGGACATCCTAACTGGAAATGTAGAACTGCATGGTGAACAACAAAATACACTGTAAAACACAAATGCTGTCCTCTAATCCATTCCCTTTCTTTCATCATCTCTCCCATCTTCTTGCTTCTCACCTTTCCTGTGCCAGGGACAGAGATGGAAACAAAGATGAAGTACAAGACTCTGACCACTTTGCTGATTGTCCTGTGTTGCTTAAAAGCTCTTTGTTTCATTTTATAAACTGGTCATGAGAGGAGAAGCTAACTTGATAAGAAATTTGATGTTTGTTTTTTTCAGATACTTGTACCAAAACTTTACTCTGAGGCTGAGCTGCACATGACTTAAATATATGCCATTTCTGCCTCCCCAGGTAGGAAGGAAGAGGCTGTCCAGCAAATTCTTCATAACTTCTTTCTATGGGGTTTTATAACTGATATTTTCTCTTCCATCAAGGACTTACACTTTGAACACCTGAATGTGGGATTAGTACTACTTCCTTGTCCCGATCCAATGTTGGGGGAGGTTTCGATATGATCCCAAGAGCAAGATTAAGACACAAATGAGGTCAAATGCCGTATACCCAAAACAGGTTTTTATTATTTAAAAAAAAAAAAAAGTGAAGAGGGGTAGCGATAAGACAGAATGGAAGGAAAAGACAGAAATAAAACAAGGATGAGGGATAGGACTGCAAGAGTAATCACCACCATGGATCCAGCGACGTTCCGTTGGTCCTCAGTCTTCAGTTCTTCGGTGGTGGGTGCACACAGATCTGGCTTCGATGGTGGATACACACCAAGCAAAATTTTCTGCTGCCTTTTTAAGTTCATCGTATCTGCTGATTAGCATATCTGCCCACTTTTAGGGGTTTTTGTCTCTGGTCCCACAGGTTTTGTTGCATCTGGCTTCAGGGCAGGAACATTTGCCTCTTATCAGTTCATTAGCAATGCATGCATGGTGTCTAGCATACACATAGAGCCACAAATGGCTACATATGGGGCCAGCTCAGTACACATCTGCCCCTTTGAGGCTTGTCTAAGGAGTCTGACAGTGCAACCCCAGAGAAATGGGGGGGTGCATCCTTCAATATACTCCCGCTTCCCTGGGCGACACTCCCCAGACCAATTCACAGGCCGTAGCAGCTTCTGAAGGTTTGCACAGACACAAGCAAGCTTTGAGACAGTCATATGACATTTCAATCTCTCACATTCTTTGAATGGCTGTTTCTGCTGAACCCATTACTAATCTTAAAAGTTTCCTTCCCTATAGCCAGTGGGGGATGTGTCACACTGCTGAGAAGAGAACCTAGAGTAATACATGAAATAGATTCTCAGTGTTTGAGGTGAAGGAAGCCAGTTGGAGAATGAAGGAGACCTGTTATAGTGGGAGTAACTATGACTCTCTTCACTAACTCTGGGACCATAGATGCTAGCTGGGCTCTGCTGCAGAGGCTAAACCTCTTCATGGTCCTGCTGGATCTGCTTCGGGGTAACCACGATAGCCTCTGCCCCAGTGTATTGGAGTTATATTTGCTTCCTCCCTATCTACTGGCTTCACTGACCACTTGATAGTTTTATTTTAGGTGAAACCAAATTTTGGCTGTAGATCCTACAGATCTTTGTGTAGTCTGTGCACATGGCTGTAGTTGGACAAAATCAGTTGTTTGAGGGTGGGCTGTCTGTCTTGTGTTTGCCCTTGCATTGTGTATGATATTATGATCCATCTGATATGGGTTGCTTTTGTATTGGTGGCCACACAAACAAATCCCCAGGACTTGTGGGATGACATGGTCCTTAGGAATATCAGGGTCTGCGAAAAACTGATGGAAGAGAAAATGGATCTCTTTGGACTGGAGTTTATAAACTCAGACTTTTGTAGTTTGGAAGGGTGTTGTTCTTCCATGGGAAGTGACTATCTGTACAGATTACTAGAGGTGTACGAGATGGCCATTTCTCTGACTCTTTGGGGCACTGATAACAGCCCAAGTGCAACTGGTGGGGTAATTGAGAAGGGTGAGGAATCCCTGCCCTACATGACTGTGGCCTAACTTCCACCAATGCTATCAATGACTATCCTGGCTACAGGAGGAGATCATTCAGCCGATGACACTCCGGTTGTGAAGGTCCCAAACAAAATTTCATCATGTCCTTGTTGCTGGAACCAGACAGGAAGAATGTTAGGACAAATCAGACATCTAAAGACAGCTCATGGAGGAAAAAAGATCCTGTTCCAGTGCTCATCTGTGGGAAAACAAATGTGAAATTTCATAGTATTGCCAGCCACTTCCCAAAGTGCAAGAGGGCTGTGGAACCTGCACTGGTGGAGGGCTGGAACTGTGGAGAAAGTGACCGTGTGTTTAAATCTAAGAATTAGGAATGGACTTCACCCTCCCACCTGAAAACAGATATGGTAAGGGGGCTACATCAGTAGTGCTGGACAGGTTAACTTACTCTGAAAGCTTGAAAAGCAGTATGAGGGGCATAAAAACATCAATAAACTGATTGCAGAACATTTGCTGTCTGAACCAGCCAAACAGGTAAGTGCATAAGTAGACGGGACTTCATAAGGAGTCCAGTGAAGAAAAAAGTGAAAGATCTATGGGAAGAAGGGGAGCACTGAGACAATGTTGGGTTGCATGGAGAAATTCCATTATAGAAAGGTTATCTCAGTGGTTGACAAACTTCCTACTCTTCAAGGGGTTTACAGGAAGGTGATGGAAGGGGAGGAAGATCCAGCATTACTGATTGCTGATGCTTCTGAAGTCTGCTATACATGGCTGTTTGGTAAATCCACCATGGCAGAGGCTGGCCTAATGCAAAAGCACTGGGAAGTATGTCTTTCAGGTCTACAAAAAAGGTGGATGAAGAAGAGAGCAGTTCGATGGGGATAATTCTTACTCTTCTGGTGGCTGTTCCACTGGGACAGAGGGAAACTAGCTGGTATTATCCTGGATGACATGGAATCCCTGAGGTGCAGTCTCCTGTTGGACAAGGTGCACACTGTGTTCAAGTTGAGATGAGTGTCACCAGGAACATTCAAAGGCCTGTGAGCTTTCAAGACTACTGGTTTTGTAGATAATTTTGCGTTTGAAGCCATGATTACAACAAAAGCGATCTCTCAGAACATCAGAGAAATGAGTAACAATACAGTGCTGAGCCCAGTCCATCTGAGTCTGAGGGACCTAATGAAGACAGATCCCCAGTATGTACAACTAATGGAACTTTTTAATCTATGGCTGGTACCTGGTGTCATGGTGGACATGATGAGATAATGCTGGACAGTATTAATATCAATATCTGCATTGCCTGAATGACAGAGCAACATGATTAACTGTCAGCCAATTACAATTAGGTCACTCATTTTGAGGCTGTTTTCAAGGTTCTTAACAACCCAGTTCATTGAGGCATGTCCTGTAAATCCACAGCAGAGGGGCTTTATTATTTCATCTAGTTGCTCCAAAGATTTTAAACTACTGCAACTACTTATTCAATGTGCTAAGAGGAAACACCAGACCCTCAGGGCAGTCTTTGTTGATTTGGTAAAGCCTTTGACACTGTGAGCCACTCTCACATTATAATGGCTCTAAAACAGCATTAATGATCATATTATTGCCCTGTTTAAAAATCTTTATAATATTACTACCCAGGTCTAAAGAATGAGCGGTCAGACCCCATCAGGATCTGGACTGGAGTGGTGACCCAGTGTCCACACTTTTACTCAATCTGTCAGTATTCTACTGTGTAAGCTGAAGGAGGAAGGCAACGGGTTCCAGCACTGAATGAAAAAGATAACAATTTTAGCCTTTGGAGATGACTTGGTGTGGCTGATTGAATCTTGCCATGTATTTCAGAACATCACTGAAATTCTCAGTCTTTTGCAAGTTGATGAGCCTCAAAAGTCAGGCGGGGAAGGGCCATGGGTTCCACATCAAGCAAACGAAAGACTCTTACACAGTCAAGTGACTGTCCTGCTTAGACAATTAATGGCACACCCCTAATATGATTGACCCAGACAGCTCAGAGAAATACCTTGGGCCTGTATGTAGTCCCATGGGTTGGGATATCAAAACCTGAACTGCTGGAAAACCTAAATGAGTGGCTGAGGCTGATCAGACAGGATTCATTGAAGGCCCTTCAGAAGGCAGACATCTTGAAAGCAGTTACTATCCCTTGACTGATTTATCTAGCTGACCATGCTGATGTGAAGGCCATGTACCTCCTGTACCTGCAAATATATTTTATTTACAATCAGATTAGGTTTATACAAGTCAAGAACAAACCTAATCTGATTGTAAATAAAATATATTTGCAGGTTATTATGATCAGTGGCCTTCTATGATGGAGTGACTGCATCAGTGGACAAGGGAAGAGTTACAGATGTCATCTACCTAGGCTTCTTTAAGGGCTTTGATATGGTCCCCCACAACATTCTTGCCACTAAACTGGAGAAATACAGATTTGATGGATGGATTGGTATAAGGATAAGGAATTGACTAGATGGCTGTACCCAGAGTTACAGTCAATGGCTCAATGTCCAAGCAGAAACCAGTAATGAGTAGTGATACCTCAAGGGTCTGTACTGGGACCAATACTTTTTAATATCTTCATCAACAGCCTAGTGGGGTTGAGTGATGCTCAGCAAGTTTTCAGACAATACCAAGCTGAGTGGTACAGTTGATTCACTAGAGGGAAGGGACACCATTCAGAGGGACCTTGACAGTCTTGAGGAGTATGCCCATGCAAACCTCATGAAATTCAACAAAGCCAAGTCCAAGGTCTTGCACCACCTGGGTTGGGGCAGTCCAACTCAAACTATTCTTTCAGCCTGTGTCTGGGGAATTGGAGGCATGTTGAAAGGAAGTGAGGTAGAATGGATAGTTGGTAGGAACTAAAAGGGTCTTGGTAATAATGACACATCATCCCACCTACTGACAAAATCAACCAGCTTTAACTAGGTGGATGGGGTTGCCTTGATTAACCCTGAAAAGAAACATGAAAATTATATATGTTCTATAAATAGCTGCTCTTAAATGGCTTCCTATCAGGCTCTTACAGTGTCTTCAAAAAATTAATGGTGCTTCTGTGTTTATTCTGAAAGTTATTAAATAATAATTCTAAATTATTAGTGCAATTGTGCCCATATTAAGAAGTAATTTTATTGAGATTTGATAAGAAAATCAGCTTTATTAAGGCTTTGTGAATAATTGCCCCAAGTGATTTATCTCACTTTAATAGTACAGCAGCACACATATCTGCAATGTGTATTCTCATTATTAAAGACTCAGTACAAATATTTAAATATCTAATAATTGGAGACTTGACATTTATTAGAATGTAGGTTTGGAGAGGGCTTAATAATGCTTTTAATATAACTTGACAGCATTAAAAAAAAAGTGCATTAATCCATTATTGGAATGCCTTAAAGGAAAATTACAGAGAGGTGCAACTTGGATTTGTACTTCCACCTTCTTCTGAGTCTGAACTGAACTGTGCTGTGGTTAACATTTCCTCAAGAATGTGGAACAAAAAAGGAATATTGAATCTTAGTATATTTTTTTCTCTCACCAATGTAGGGAAAGCATGTATAACTTCATTTAGATAGTAGTCATTTTTGTAAGTATTCCTGATTGTGTTTAGAAATAGAGTTAGTGTTAAATGTGCCTGATAGGTGGATAAGTAAACAAAGGGATTCTTTGATCTGGAAAAAACTCAAAGCAGAATCATAGAAGCTGAAGTTTAGGATAAAATCTTTCTGCTTATTCTGTTTTTCTGCTTCCGGATAGAGAGGATAGTGGTCTGATACAGAGTCCCTAAGAACTCTAAGGATTGATTTTCATGGTATTTGTACAGTCTGCATAAAGCAGAAGTAGTAAGGCCAAGAATTAAATTCAGGAGCACAAACTGTCTTTTTTTACTATACTCAACACCTGGTGATTGTCCTACAAATTTGATGGTTTTGGCAAAATAGCAATTAATGTTGTTTGGGAGAAGGAACAGTTGATAATTTTATTAAACAAGTTTACTGAGATAGTTTATGTTTTCAAAAACTGCTTTGGGACTGTAATTTGTTATGAATTTTGTACCGGCTTCAGAACTGGAGGCTTTTAGGTCCTCTCTAAATACCAGTATTTAATAATTTTTGAGTGAGATGGTTCAAGGCTTCCCAGTGAAGAAGGCAAGACATCTGTTTTGAAGGATCACAGAAAGCAAAAGCTTGAGCAGAATCAGTGTGAGTTTGGGTGCCTTGAGTGAGACTCTGGAGTGGTGAGTGGTATTTGAGGCAGAGAGTCTATGAGGTTTTGAGATGTGAAAACTTGAGTGGTAAGCTTTTGCATGTTGAGAACACTGGAGTTTTGTATGGAGATAGAAGTCAGGAGCAGTCAATGGAGTTTTGAGTAAGTTCATGTCCACCTCTGAGATGCAGGAGTGCAATTTTGATCTTGTCACAAACCACAGATCTTCCCATGATTGTTCAATGGCATCTACTTATTTTCCAAGATGCCAGGAAGATTTTGAGATGGAGGGCTTGTGCCCACATCTGAACTTTCTCCCTAAGCAGGAGTGGGAGAATGGGGAAGCCCTAAAAGAAGAAACTTTTCTATTCTTGTTGCCCCTAGCATTGTTGGGTCAGTATTGTAAAGTGTACATCTTTTCTTCTCTGGCAGCACTTCTTAGCCGTGTCCTCTCCTTCAGTGACAATATCAGGAAATGCGCAGAGCAGGATAAGGAAGAGATAACATCCATGTCTCACTGCTGCTGTAGACTGCTGCCTATGTTGTTTATGCATTAAACCAACCCTGATTATTACTTCTTAAAGTGATTTTCACTTGGTTACCTGAGGTACTTCAACGGTTACTTTTTTTTAAGTTGTCACATATCTTCACAGTTTAACGTCTAATGGCTGCTCATATAGGCTAGTCCCAAACTGGAACAGATAAAACCACATCAGGGTATTCATGCTGTGTTTTTCCATTTGATTTTAAAGATGGCGTTCCATTAGCCTGCTGCTCTTTAGAAGAGTACATATTGACAAATGACACTCTCTTAATGCTTTCTGACAATAACAGTGTTTTTTTGCCAATTTCTGCTGCCAATAATAATGACTGTTAAAGCAAACAACTAATGAATGTCTCCAAATGACCTTTTAGAAACTACTGTCAACATTAACTACTTTACGGTGTTTTCACCTTCCCATGGAATTGCCAGCATTTAATTTTGAGTGTATAAAGGTAACTGACATAACTGACAACTGTACATACGGTAGTTTGAATGACATTGCTGCTGCAACAGCTGGTCTAGTTCTGCAAATTGTGATGAACACTTGGGGTTATATTGACAGATGACTTCTAGGGACAGGAGAAGTGCTTGCCTGTGTGCAGATTTCTCACAGAGGACAACTAAAAAGCACAAGAGTTGTTCTTCATGGCTTCATGTTAGTACAAATGCTCCTGCAAGGCCTGGTGGCAGCGTTACTTTCTAAGGAAGTCAAAGAACACGTGTGAGCAGTTACGGCTGCTCTGAGCTTCATGCAAGGTTTAATCAGTCTGCATCTCATTCTTGAATGGATAATTTCTTTTAAAATACTTTAGGACTCTATGCAGCATATGTTAAGATGAAAAAGGGCAAGTCACAGTCAGTGCTGTTTCTTTACATGCATAGGAGAGAAAAAGAAATTTTTTGCCATGTCTTAAATTCCTGACTAATCAACATCGGCTGTGTGTGAGCATTAGGGCATGAGCTTTAGAGATGACTGGATCCCATGAAGATCATGTTGTTCAAGATCCCTTGAGACAACCACAAGCATATGCCTTCCTAGAAAATACAAGAAAAAATAAGCTAAAGGGACTGAAGATGGAATTGGGGAGTTAAAATGCCAGTTGAATGACAGACTTCCTGTAACCCATTTAACCCTTTGCATAACACAACTCTGTAACATAAGTACTGCTTCTTTATTGCATAAATTTTATGTCCTGTGTACAGTGTGACCCCACTTTATTCCCAAGCACCTATACGTAGCTTCCAACTCAAAATGTAAATGTGGTACAAACACGGGAAGGTAAACAATAAGCTCCCTCAGATTTGAAGGAAAACAAACATATCATCTTACTGTTTAGAGATCCTGCTCTCTTGAGGCTAATGTCAGAAGCCCACTCTTCTTACTACTCTACATGTGTAATTTAAACTTAATATATGTAAAAAGTGTGGTCAGATAGTTAAAACTTAATGAACAACTGAAATGCAGGCAATGGGAGTGTTGCAAAATAGGGTGCTCTATGAAAATATGGCCTCAGGAGTTTGAAAATACATTTAATTACTGAAGTATGAATATTTGCATATAAATAATTCTTATTAACTTGTTTTTCTTAAGTATTTTAATTATAAACAAGTGTTTCTTGCTAAATATTTTACACTATAGTTTCTTTTCACAGGGCACACAAAGTAATGATGTATAACTCTTCTTTAAATATTGTATTACTTCACTTGAAATGTATATATATTAATATATAACCTTTATTTAGTTTCAAGAGTGTCACAACTCTTACTAGTGCATTTGATTAGCAATGTTCCAATCATATTTAAAATCAAAAGCTGAGGCAAAAAGAAGCCACTAGGTGTGTGTGTGTTAATTTCATGGCTACTGGAGAACATATGTCTTCATCTGCATGCCCTGCAGTGCTCAATGAATTGCTGCTTGTTTCAAGATAGTGTTTTGGAGAATTATACCTACACATGGCAGCAAAATCAAGAACCTAGAGGACTTCTGGACAAATTACCATGTGGAAATCAAACATGGCCATTATGAAGTGGTTCATGCTATGCTGAACAAATAATTTCACATGGAAAATACAACATTTTGATCCATTCACAGAATATTTGAGAGTCAGCTGCATTGTTTCAAGCAGGATGAATTCAGATTCCTTCTGGTATGACTACAGCTGATGTGTAGGAGTCAGCTTGTAATATATGGTAAGAGATCAATACAGCAGGCAAATAGGGATAACTTCTTTCAAGAGAAACCTTAGACACAAGAAAACAGCAGGACTCTAGTCACAACTGAAATATCAGAGGAACAGACCAGACCAGAGAAGAAAACAACTTGTAATGTGTGAACATTTGAAGGAGGTAGTTGAAGGAGCTCCTAAATAAGGCATTGAAGCATTTTAAAAAGTTCTTGGCATCTGGACTAATTGAGAGATATAGTATCAGTTATTTAGGTATTTGTGCAACTGATGATTTCTTCATATAGTTAATAAAACTATTCACATATCAAAAGTTATCCATTTATATAACTGCTTGCAGAGTAGAACTAAAGTGGTCTATATTAAGCAGCTGTTACCACATAACATATTGTGACACTGAGTTTTAGGATGAAAGTATTCTGATGTAATTGGGGGGAAAAAAATTGCTAAGTGATTTTGGACTGACAATAATTTAATCATAATGTATATTACAGCCTTTATACATTTTCAGTAATATTAATTCTGTTGGTAATATGTGATGTATCATTTATCCTGTTATCGTTCATTTGCTATTATACCTTTTGATAAATTTTTACATAAAATGTAAGAGTTCTTGAGTTCTCTGCCCATTAAAAATAACACTAAAAACTGTATTGGTTTAAAGACCAGGATTTTACACAAACATGACTTAGTTATTAACAATAAGGAATTTCCAGAACCAGAAAGAGTATTTTCCTCAGTATTAGGTTGCATGTTATCAACACCATTCAAAGAGGAGTATAGAGAAGAGATGCTGTCTCAAAGTCAACCTAACATGGAGGATAACTCCTACCAGTTTTCTTTTCTGTCATGTGAGGGAGAATGTCCTGATAGCCTTTACTACAGGTTATAGGAGAACTTTCCATCTTGTGATTCAGTGAGTTGCAGGAGCAGAGGATGCAGCTACGTGACACAAATTACTTTCCATCTTGTTATTAGCTTTTATTACAGAGGTTGTACCTTTCACTCGCAAAACTACTGCCTAGGTGAGTTCATTAAAGGCATGATATAGTGTGTTATTTAAAGCTAATCTGTGAAAGACATGCATAATGCACAACCTGAAATTCAGTGCAACAAAAATAAGACAAATCCTCCTGTACCAAGGAAGACACCTTATGCTTTACCACTAGCAAAAATGACTGTAATTTGGAAGATTTGCTACAGCTGTAACTCTGGTTTCATATCTGGAAAGAGACCTGGAAAGTTCTATAATCTTGAATTCAGAGGTCTATAAGCCTGAATTCAGTTTTACATGACTGTACAGAACAGATGTGGCATGAGTGCTGAGAGCTTGAGTAGAATTTGAAAAAGCTTTTTGTATGTTTGCATATTGTAGTGTGGACTGCTCTGAACATTGGCTCTTGAAAGGTGTTTTTCTCACAAAGCCAAGAAATTATGGTATTTTTTTTTGGCAGTGAGAGGAAAATATAACAGTGCCAGTGGATGGAGAAGGTTGGTCTACAGTGACAGAACCAGAATTCAGGGAGCACAGGTTTCCCAACTTCCCACCAGCGCACTGGACACAGGTTAGTATCCTGGCTTTTTATGCTGCTAGCTGCTGTCAGCACTGGATGACACTTCAGATCCAGAGCACATGTCTTCACTAATTCATGAACTTGTAATAGACCTAAAGTGTTACCCTGAGTAGGAACAGTACAGTATAATTGAATCCTTAAAGTACTGCTTGGTTTGTGGAAATTGTTCAAATACTTTTGCTATAGTAATGATAGGTAGGTATTGGGCATGGAAGTCTCATTCCTAAACAAAATTTAACAGCATTTTAAGCAATTAAACCCCAGTATTTTTAATGGTAAATTTTAGGTTGGTCTTACTACTGGACTAATATAAATTAAAGAACTGCCCCTTCCCCTTCCCCCCAGTCCCCAAACAGGAAAATGAAAACCTTTGATATGATTTCTCTCTGTAACATAAAAAGAAAGTTCCTGAATAAAACGGCTTTTAGTGTTGTGGTGCACAATATGAGAAAGCATACTGTAAATTAATTATTTTCTGTGGACTAAATTATTATGAGACTGAAATAAGCTTTGACCTTTGATGCATTCATTTGCATAATACAGTATATAATACCATGCCATTGTGTATTTTTCATCATCAACATGTGGTTCTGTCAATACTAAAATGTGTTCACTTAAAATATTTTATTGTGTGAGTTTCAATTGCAAACATAGTCTTGATATTATTTGTTGGACTAAGGTAGTATTCAGTACAATCTATCTCTTAATATGCATTGGTTTTTGACACTTGAAAGACAAGAGTAAAACTGGATATTGAGAGCACTAGGTGTTGATCATAAAAAGTCCACACAAACATTATGTTAAACTGTTGTACAGTTGGGTTTTTTTTGTTAAAAGAGGACAAAATGAGTTAATTGCTAAAAATAATATATACAAAAACTTTTAAAAACCTGAATATTACCTATTTGGCTGATTATGCAAATATGAATTCAGAGTCATAATTTTCTAAATATCAGGAAATTCGAAATAGTGACTAGCGTCTATGGGGTTTTTAGTCTCAAAAATATTTCTTTAGATAATACTTTATTTTTTCTGATTATTTAAGTGCCTAGCTCATCAAACGCTTAAATAGAGGAATTCCTGCAGAATAAAACATTAACATTAATTTTCAATTTAAAGATCTGTGTCTTCTCCAAATTCAGAAGAGAAGAACAGTTATACTTGCTGGGACTGCCTGTTATCTACATGACTGACGTTAACAGAAGTGAGGTACACAATGAATTTTGTATTCAATATGTGCAGACAGAATGAAAACAGTAAAGAAATATTATTTATTAGTAGGATATTTTAAATACAGATAGTAAAATAGTATGCTAGACTGGCTTCTTGGCAAATTACAATGGACAGATGGTTTTTCATTATCTGTTGTATAGAAATACAAGGCTTGCAACAGTGTGTTTTGTATTGATACTTATTCATCTGTGAGAGAGTAATTTTCAGGCTGCTTGTCCAGAAAACATTCTAAATCTTCCTTTGCATCTGCAGAACATCTGCTTAAACTAGGATTGTCAGTGTCAATATTTTATTGCTAGTAAGCTACAGGCTGTCTTAATGTCTTCCCAAAGCCAAAGAAATGAGTATAAAATAGGATTTCAGGGCTGGGATCCAGGGTTTACTGTCTAGATGTATTCTTCACTTTGTATGCAGTGTAAAATCTTACTCAATACCCATTCTACTCCTGGTAACATATGGTCTCAACAATTAGCACAGAAGAAAGCAATTTCTCTTTGTAACAGTTTACAAATGGTGAGGAAAAGATACATTTAGTTTAGATATTTATGAAACCAATATGTTTGATGGCAAGAAAAATTGTAAACAATAAAAGGCCACATTATAAACATCTTAGTAGGGTGCATGCCTCAATTATTCTGAAGAGGGAGGCAGAGGATTTCGCATCTAGAAGATTTAAAATTTTAAAAACCATAAATTACAGTCTCTGTTTCAAAGCCTCAGTTTGGAAGTTGCAGTAGATAACAAGGTGCATTTTTCAGCTCCTTTAGGTACCCAATATTTCATTAATTCTTTATGTGCCAATATTATTGTTGTTTTCCTACAGTTATCCCACCCTTCGTGGTTGACTTCCACTCTGTCTGATGTGTGTTGGAAGCATAAGCCAGTGTAGTAAGTTTTGAGGGCACATAAGAAACAGCAGATGAGCACTGTCCATAATTATAGTAGGTTTCAATTAACTGAGAGTAGTAGATGGTTGTTATTGTCTTTTTTTTTTCTCTCATGCTTCTTCAGTCCTTTGCTTCTAGAAATATTCCTGCTGACTTGTTGAGATCTGAAAACACACTATCAGAGAGCAGGTATATGGCAAACACTATCGTTCACATTCACAGGCAGTACCATGAACAAAAAAACCATACTGTTTCAAAGTGTTCTAAATTTTTTTGTTTGTTTGTTTTGGTAAGCCCTTACTATTGGGAAGAACACTTTGGAAAAAGCAAAAGATTTTGCACATTTAGTCAAATTTATTACAGTAACATTCATTCCACCAGCATAAAATATCAACTGTCTTGCTTTCATTCAGGTAAATAACAGAGCACTCAAACAACAAGGGCAGTATATATAAGTGCAACGTCTCAAAACAGTTTTGTATAGTATATGCAATGTATATAATAAAGTTTACACATATGTACACAGTGTTCTGATAGGACCCTCAGTAGATTTGGGTAAAAAAAAAAATTACTGTGTCCCACAAAGCTTTGGGAATTAAAAAATGCTTCAGTTCTCTTAATTTCTGATAAAGGAAGATGCTGAGTAAATGCCCGGAGTTACTGACATGTAAATGTAGTGCTGAAGGTTCAGATTCAAGCTCTGAAAGAAACTATTCTGTTTGACTTAATCCAAATCTGGGAAGTGAATCCAGCTCTCTTACACCCTAGATGAGAATCCTAGCCATCAGATATGGGATCAATATTTGAGGACAGTAGCAATGGCCAGATTTACTACCAAAGTTTTTAAAAAACTGAAGAGACAAGTTTAAGAAAGCTTCATCAGTGGTTGCATAATGTTTATAGTATTTACAGGGGCTGGAGAAAACTGGAGAAAATTAGACACCGATATGACATATGTGTGTGAGGATACCAGTTATTATAGAGTATTTTTAACTTTGATCATTCTATCCTGTCATTTTTACTGTGAGAGATACTGAAGAATATTAAAAATTTAGTTAACTGTACCATGCTGTAGTGTGAATGCAGTTTGTCCATATATTTTAGCACCTCACCGAATATGGCTGTATTCTATTTCCTAAACAGCGGAAATATTTCTGCAGCATGATTACTTCACCTCTCAGTTATTTTAGATTTGGATAATATCAATGAGAGGTTAACCCTGATCTAAAAGTTTCTCTAATGTAGTGGTTTTTCAGATGTAAATTTGTAAGTCACAAAAACACTGTAGTCATTTCTACCCTAGGTTAGATTCAAAACTTTGATGTGAAACACTTCTCTGTGCTCGTGGGCCATCCAGGTTCCAGAATAACCTCCATTAGTGTAGTTGTTTGTGTGTGTCCTGTTCTTTTATCTATACTGAAGTGTTTCCTCCTATATTCTAGACATGTGTAAACTTCATTGCCTTTATTTTAACATCCTGAAAGTGCTGGTTTTTTTCTTCCTATAAACTTTACACACTTGTTTGTCTTCTGTTCTTTTTTCTCCTTTCAAAATACAGGGTAAGTATAAATTTATTTCCTAACATGTATTACTAAGACATACCTAATTACACTGCTTACCTTCGATACTCCTTATTTTGCATAAGCATTGGCATTCAGGTCTAATGTGAGGAAGCGAATTATAGGTTATGGTTCTGAAGCTGTTCTGATTGAGTGATGGATTCCCTGATGTATTTTTCACTGTTCACTTTGTTACCTGGAGATGGAAAAGCAAATGAGTATTGAAATAGTTGGTTAGTCAGTGCTTCTTTCAGGTGAATAACATACTCTAGCTCGTACATGCAAGTGCAAGGCCACAAATACAAAATGTGTGTTTCTGGATTTGTATTTTGAGTTAACATTCTGAAGAAAGCCCTGAATACACTTTCAGCGATACTCTGTTTCGTTTACTCCAGCCTTGATCCACTTAAAAAGAATCTAGGTCAAGAATATATTTCTTGGATTCCTTTTCAAAGAAAAACTTCCATTTTCACCAATGATATTTCCTAAGTGCATAAGCTGAGAATTCTGACAGTGCGCTTGGTGCCGTAACTGCCACAGCTGGGGAAGGCTTCTGGAACCCACTTCACCTGGAACCCAGTGTTGTTCTATGGTTACTTAGAGAGGTGACTTATCCTTTTTGTCACTCCTTTTCATAAAACTTCTTTTTTGTCACTAAATGAAAACTTCCCTTTTTCAGTTCCAGACACAGTGTACATTTTAGAAACTGATGCAGTCACTATCTTTACTTTTAAAGGACAAGGAAAGGTTCACCACCTTCCCGTGAAAATTCCACTATCATCACACAGAAATATTTATTAAAAGTTGAGAATAGGATAATTTGAAAGAAATCTGTATTGTACTTTTATCTTTTACATGTATTAATTTAGATACGATATTTATGTCTTTGAGGTAAATTGAACATATGGTGAAGAAAAGGGGAAAAGAAACCAACCCTTCATTAGGTTCTTCTCTACTTTTCTATTTGTAAATCTGTGGTATTCTGTCTAAAATAAGTAGGAAAAATAATGGGAAGTCATTATAACAAGAGAATCAGTAAATCTGTTGAAAGTTTAGGATTCATAACTTTGATATTTTCAAAATAGTAAATGATAACTGTAGATGATTATGTAAGCTAGATCGGATTAGGGTTTTTTTATTTTGAGAAGGGTTGACCTAATTCCACCTTCACAGTTTGTGGTTCAATGGATGTTGCTGTTGAGAAAAAATGGTCACTATTCTGATCTGAGATTTTTATCTATTGATTAAAATGATCTCTTCTACCTATCTTGGTTCAGCATGGACTTTTAATTTCTCTGTGAACTTTTCTCCTGTGCTAAGGTTTAGCTCTTTACATATTCCCTTTACAAAGAACATTGCCTTCGACATCTTAATTTGATCAAGGATCAGCTTGCAAGCATGTGGAATTAAACCATTCAGCCACACACACTTTCATCTTAGCATAAAGCAACCTTTTCCTACAGAATATTTTCAAAATTCTAGGGAATAATTTTCAAAATTTTAAATAGAAGAAAGAACCAATAGCACAAAGTAGATGAATAAATGAGTGTTCTACTATATTACTTCATTGAAAACAAGCATTAAATTTCTTTTTTAATACTATATCCTGTGAAAATAAGTCTGTCTTTTTGCACACAAAATTATATTAATTTACAGTGGTTGAAATAATTTAATATGTTATGCACAGTATGTACCTCTGGTGTCATTAATCTTTAGAAAAACAAGTATTAAAAAGGACAGAAATTAACAATTCATGCTATTTCAAAAATATGGGATTATTATAGTATTTTCCTCATTCACTTAACCAGAAATATAGACTTTAAATATTTAAACAGAATTTCATAGAAGAAATTTTACTTAGGAGCTATTTGAGCATATACACCTTTTTTGTTTTGTTTTATTTGTAGTCAACAATACGTAAAGATATTTTGCTATTAATTACAGTATTAGTGGGATGATTAACAAGTTAGGTTAGGGTTATTGGTAAAGCGAATACACTATTTAGTATTTTACCAACCAGTTTTTGAAAGTCTACCAATATCTATATATTCCTCGAATCATCCTGAATCAGCTGTGCTCTGGGGACAGGCCTGTCAGCTGCATGTCAATGAAGTGTTTCCTAAACCCTTTAGTTGCCACTTCTTTATACAAATCAGAAATTGACTCTTACAGCTTGATAGCACAGAGGCAATATGTATTAAAATAATTTTGTATTATCCCAGATTTTAGTGTAACTGCATTTAAGCTTCAACAAGCAACATGACATCCATCCCCACCAAACTTCTAGCTATCCTCTCCAGCCTTCCTACTGACTAGTATTAGCATGGATCTGATTCATAGCAACATATTTGCAACTTGATTTCTGTGTGGCACTGTGAGCAGCAGGATTTTGATACTAATTTGTGCAGTCTGTAGGAGTTATACCAGTACTTCATAATCTGTTCCAAGTAATCATGAACAAATACTGCTGAGGAGCAGAGCAGAGCAGAGATGATACTGCAGCAGGCAGTTGTATTTTGATCTTTGTTTCTACATGCATATTATTCCTTCTTATATTGTTGCAATAAGTGTAATATTCTGTACACAGATTCATAAAGTATTTTGATCAGTCTCCTGATCAAACATAAAATGCTGCATAGACAAATACGTAACTCTATTTCTACAAAGGCTAAGTTTTATAGCCTTAAATCAGCATCTGTTTCTAAAGAGAGTTTGACTTCATGTTACTTTTGTTAAGGTACAAGTCTACAGCTCGGCAGTGCATTCTGTAGAGGGATAGCACTTTTGAATTCCAGTAGCTAAAAGGATGAACTGACTGCTTTCATTTGTGATTTAAGGAACAACAAAAAAAAAAATACCTTGATGAATCACAACCTTTTGTAAAATGAAAATTTAACTTACACTCTGATCAGAGGCAATATCAAGTATATTATTTTTTCTGTTGAATGTGTGAAAGTTCCTTAGAAAGCTATTTCTATCTGTGGATTACAGCATGAGGAGATTAAATTTGTAGTTGCCATATGTGATTTAAAATTGCTTTAAATGTTGTGATCCTCAAAAAAGTATGTTGCAGAACTCATCATAAGCTGAACATTAGAGAGACTTCCTAAATGAAGGTGGTAGTTACCCAGCAATTTCCTTGTGTGTTAATTGGAATAAACAGCTCATCAAGCCAACCTGAAATTTTAAGGTAATGACATTGCTCCTTATGGATGTTTTCTCAGCATGATGTGTATAGCCTTGTGGTTATTAGTACAGCAGATAACTGAGTTTTCTTGACACTTATTCCAGCTATTTGCTCAGCTGGAATTTTACAGATACATATTAATGCCAAGCACTATACTGCCATGAGAATGTCCTTGACAAATTAGCCTGCTGAGTCTGCATATAAAAGGAAGTCTATCAACTGATTTCATCTTTGTTCTCTAGTCTTAAATTTATGTTATTTGCACCAGATTGTTCTGGAACATAAGGATCTTAAGACAGCATTGGATCAAATCAAACTTAGTAAGATTTTTTTTCATAATGCAACTATATTTATATCTCCGTTTTGTGATTTCATTACTTAATTTCAGCTATGAATATCATAGTCCAGTTTTTGTGACAGTGGAATTTTTTTCTGTCATGTCTGTCATCCCGTCCCATGTCCCTCACACTGTTTGATTTGTCAAAATAAATTTTGTTTGTTATGGAGAAGATAATACAGTGAGATTGCCCCTCTTTTGAAAAAATGTAGATGTTAACTACTGCTACTAGTTTTCTCTCATGTATGTACTTAAAACTTATATATCCATATGATTTGACGTTTGATGGGTCATGTGCCAAATACATACACATGGTGAAAAAGGCTCAAAAATACTTCAAGACCTTAATAACATGATAGCAGTTACTTAATGAAAGAATTATTTCTTAGATTAGGAGATGTTGATTACTTTTAAGAAGAGTAATATTCCACCAGTCAAAAGAAAAGATCTTAAAAGTAACTAGGGATCTTAGGTACTTCAATTTCTAGCAATGCATTGGAGTTGGTAAGGTCTTTCTTGGGACTTCCAACAGGAAAATAATTTTTAAATAGATGTTAACTCTCATTTCAGGTCTACCTTAACTTAAACTAAATGTAAGCAAATATTTTTTTCTCACTTTCCCTAGTTCTTATAACTTATCTGAAAATTCATATGACTCAAGTTACTGTTTCCATTTAAGTAACGTTTCATTATTTTCTAAACATTTGGACATAAGTTTATATTTGTATTTTACTTGATTTATTGAATCTTTATTCATGGCCGCAGAAGTCCAAAGATTTCATCAGCTTGGGACCTATGTCAAAATTATGTTCTGCCTTTGAAATTCAGTTTCATCAAGTGGATTTCAAAAAAGTAAGCCACCATTGTTGAAGATGGCTTTTTTGAAGCCACTGTTCCGATGGTAATTTTTAACAGTTGGTATAAATAGCCACTTGAAGACCTTAAAAATATCACCATCATTTGAAACCTTAAATCAATCTATGTATGATCCCATGGAAGACCGTATTGTTGAGCTGGACGTGCCTTTTAACTATTTTCTTGCTACGGCACCTTTTAGCTTAAAAACTGTTTCATTAAAATTTCACCCATTTTCCTTTTTCCTTTAAAAAGTATGGTTCTGCAAGTCTTATGTTTACCAAAAAAGATTCATGAGCTTTTTAAGGACAGTTTATGAAACTTGGAACCCCAATATTCTTTACTAAGTTTAAAAAACCTTAGGAGACTTTACTATGTTTATCCTGTAGGAACCAGATTCTGTTTATGGTATGTTTGTGTCTGTGGTGTTTATCCTAACTGTGTTTTCAATATGTTAGTGGAAACATTAGACCTACATTAAGAAGGTCTACCCTCCCAAAAAAGCTGTCTTTGTGGGCATAGCAGAGGTTTTCTGTTGACTGAATGAGTTGCTTCAAAAAGATGGGATGTGGACTCCCAAAAACCAAAAGTAAACAATATTTTTGATTTAAGAAGTTAAACCAAATAGTACTGTGGTCTTGAGACATTTTTTTTAAGTCTGAAATCTCTTTTTCTGCATGTAGCTTCTTTGTAGAACTGTCCACAATGTATGTCACAAGCCAGAATTCCACAGGATAGTAATGACATGATTTTTGTACTTATAAATGCATTTTTGGTTGGTTTGTTTGCACTTGAATCCACTCTCCTGACTAGTTCTACAGCAAGTTTGGTAGATTTCTACTTGCATTAAAGACAGTGAATGAAAACAATCAAATGATGATTTTCAAAAGATAGTGCATTAGATTCTGAAAGCAATTTGTATATTTCATGAGTCTGCTCTTAAAATAAAAAAAAAATACTAAATCATTATCTAAAACAAAAAACTCTGAATTAGAGGTTGAGTGTTGAAGCTCCTGCTTTATGTGTCTTCCTTAACTACATTTTTCACAGAAGCTGCATGGCTTGCATTTCTCTCCCTCTAACCTTTCTTTAGTCCAGCTCAGCAAGGTACTTGAGCAAATGGGTAACTGTGGGGTCATTAAGATGAATGGAACTGACAAATGATTAAGTGCCTTCCTGAATCAGAATCTTTGGTCTGATTGTGCGATATGTGGAGCCAGCTTAATAACTGTTTAGTGAAAACATGTTTTAAGAAAAACAATTGGCTTCTACCCATCTGGTACATGTATTTTGCATATTGAAAGGCGAAAAGTAATTTCTTGCATTGAGAACCGCTCTTTCCAGTGAAAAAGTGGACAAAACTGCTCCACTGAACAGTGTTAGTCATAGTTTTGCATAGTTGCAAAACTGGCAAGATTTTAAAAGGGACCTGTGTTGCTTGCAGAACTTTTATGACAGTGTAGTGTGCACTAAATATTTGTGCAAGGAAAGATGATCAATTGGAGAATGTACAGAAGAGAAAGAGAGTTTCAGAAAGTGATTTTTTAAACAGCCAGAATGAGAAGATAGTCAATGTTTTATTATTTGTTGTCCTCTTAAATGCACAACAAGAATTTAATGCAGAATTGTCCTAAATTTATTGATCTTCACAATGCCCTATTCTTTTTTGAATGTTTACTGTTGGTGGTTGTAGTTTATTGTTAATGATCACGAATTTTTATCTGTCTATAGAGAAACAGTTACAGTTATTTATACTGCTGTGTTAGTTTATTCTACATCTGTGGTCAGTGGAAATAAAATTTGAAAAGAGCCATTAAACTTACATATGGGAAAAATCTTACACTTGCTTTTTTACACTAGCGGGAAGGGCACACCTGTTCTTAAACATGAATTATTGTAATTTATTTTTAACTCTAAGTATGCCTGAGTTGTCATAATAGGAAGTGATAAAACCTTTGTTTACATCAATAGGTTTTTTTCTAATGTTGATCTAGGGGAAAAAAGATAAAATAGAAAAGGCACAACTAGAGCATTTATATTCTATAATAATTCTTTCCCTAGCAAAGCTTGTTATAGACAGTCTGAAAAATGTTTAGGTTAGTTCTCACATAAGAAATACACAGAAAAAGAAGACAACTTGTAGTTTACAAAGTTTTCTGCAACATGTCTCTCCATCTGTCAAGAGATTGTGTTAGGAGACAAAGAGTTTTTTGTAGGAGAGAATATGTATTCTGGATTGTATGTACAACTGCAAAGGGAGCATAAAGGAGGAAGGTCACATCCCTAAGGACAGTCTTCTGCTTGATTGACCATTATAGTTCAAGTAGGGGAACAAGATTCAGGCCTGCTGATTGCTGCTGAGTTTATTCTTAAAGGAAGTTCTGTGGTAAATTGTGTTTGTGATATTCTTGTTACACATTATTTACAAGGAAGTAAGACACCCACTAACCCACAGTTTTTCTAACTGATTCATGACACTTCAGCAAAAATATGGATATATATTAAATTTAATTATTCACTGACAGTGTATCTGTGATTTTTTTTTTTTCAGTAAGCTAAATCTACTCAAATAAATTTGAGTTTATTGAATTCTTTCAGTCTTCCCAAAACTGTGGGCTTTACTTTTTACAAATAAAAAAACATTGATTTTTTTTTTAAATATATTTTTTTAATCTGAAAGTCTAAACTTGTCTTAAAGTACTTTTTGAAAGAGTAAACCATGAAAAATTTGTCATTTAACCCAAAATTAAATTAATGAAGTTAGAAGCAGAAAGGAAAAAAAAAGTTTCATTATTAACACTTTTCTCAAAAGTTTTAGAGAGCAAATTTATTATTCTGACACTACCAGAATATTTTCTTGAGACTTTCTGATAAATATAACAACCTTATGAGCTTGGGTGCTAAGGCATTTTGAAGGTATTTATTCCTATATCTTACCTCAAAACTTTTGTAGCTGGATAAAATTTGCATAACTCATCGTAGATCACTGCATTTAATGAATGCTTTAAAATGCATTTTAAAGTTTCTCCAACAGCAAAGGAATAAAGTCTTTCAAAGAGCTGATTTTGTATTTGTTTTTCAGTTTTTTTAAATGGCTATTCTTCTGTTTGTTTATTTGTGTATATACTAGGATTAAATGTATAAATGTATAAACTAGGATTAAACAACCACTACAAGATACTGGAAAAAATTGAAGACATTTTTTGATTTAAGAAAGAACAGCTTTTACAGGGAAAATTAGGTTTTCTGCAGAGATGGGTACAAAATAATGTCTCAGATTAATTTCCTCCAATCTGTAGCTTTAACACCAAAATCTGACTCCCATGTTGAACTATGTTGAACTAGAGCAGGAGTTTTAACCTGTGTGCTTGATGACATGTTGTGTGATACAGAATTGATTTCAACTAAATAACACAAGATATTTAAAAGTGTAATAAAGTAAAAAAAAGAGGCTTCTTTTTCTTAATACATAAGGAGACATTAAGTCATTACATGAGGAAAGGGGCAACCCTGAGGCAGAATTTATTCTGAAGTAATTTTTCTGGTTCTACATATCTTCTTAATTCAGTTGTTGTTCCTAGAAAAAGGAACCTTTGTTGTTCTTTGCAGTAATTAACAATAGGACAAATTACTCATTCCTTAAGAATAACGCACTTAGTTTTTCCATTGCACAAAAAGTAGTTTTCTGAAATACAAATGTGAACGCTTGAAGACACAACACAGAGAGTGGAAGAGGGGAAAAAAGTACCATTCTAGCAGAAGATCTCTTGGTTACAAAACTCCTTTAGGAATTTTTTGTTTCATAAAAATATTAATGGAGTATAGTAGTACTGCAGGATAAGGGCAGGCAGAGCCATCTTATGTCTGCAATGATAACTGAGTCTGTATATATGAGGGAGTCTATGCTGTGTCTGAGAAACAAGTGGGAGCAGTAAATCTTGTCAGGGATTTACTGATATAAATGTCCCTGGTACAAATAGAAAACAATGTAATCCAGGTACTGAACTTTTTATAGTGACGTGGAATCTGGACTAAAAGCTAATACTGATGTTTTTGAAACTAGTAGTCATAGAAATAATAAAAGTTGGGGTTGCATTTATTTCTAAAGATATTATAACAGAAAGTAAGAACAAGGGGATTTTAAAAGACCACATGTCTCAGAAGAGGGTTCTTAAGTCTCCATTTTAATCAGCACCTGTTTCCATTAGTGAGCTTAGTTGTGAAGAGGAACATCTCAATGTCCTCACACACTCATTGGCTCCAGAATTAACAGTGGCTCTGCACAAGCAAAAACTGCAGGGTCAGCCTGTATGAGATCTTCATTTTGGTTTTGTGTAGGAGCCCGTGTTCATAGTGCCTGTGTTTCTGACTCTGAGAAGTAACTGTTTTTATGCAGCTCCACATCACAAAGCAGGGAGTATGACAGAGTCTGGTTTTGTTTTCGTTTGGTCATTTAAAAAGAATGATTAAAAATTAATGATCCCAAAGACAGATTTTATAGCCTTTCCTTTTGCATTTTTAATGTTAATTGACCAGTTTCAATATGAATGAAAAGTTACTCCTAAATAAACACCGAGGTCACATTTTCTGCAAGGAAAAAGTTCCTCATATAGTCTTTCCTACCTCTGCGGGGAAAGGGTAAGTTGAGCTTTCTACTTGCTTATCCTCCCCAGTCAGTATCAGGAGATACAGCCTCAACCTCTCAATTGCCTCTTTCTGGTTCTCTGTTAGTGATCATGTTTAATCGCATGTTCCCATCCATGCTCTTTTAAACTGCCCCCCTCTTGGTATCATGGATCAGAAGGGTCTTTTCCATTCTTCCTGAGGAGTTTTGTGGCTTATCTCTATTTTAATTATCATTAAAAAGTTGATTCCATCTCCAGTGGACCTATGATACCAGACTTTATCATCCACTTATTAATTGTTGAAAAATATTATGCTGTTTCCACTATGATCTTTCTAAATATCTGCAAACTGATTTAATTACCTTCTTTCATATCCTCTCCTGTAACTCCTCTGGTGTTATATCCAAAAGAAGCCACACCAATGCTCAGGTGGCTTATACTTTGAGACTGCATCCCATCACTGTGACCACTGTTGTCCTATTGTTTCCTTGTGCTTTTTAATGCTTATTTATTTCTTTGTTTTAATTTCAGATTGCAAACTGCAGTGGGGATAATTTTTTTTGTGGGTTTTTACAGCACAGAGTGGTAGATAGATAGGTAGACAGTTAGATAGTGGGGCTAGTCTAAAGCAATCATCACAGTAAAACAAAACAGGTAAAATGAAGAACACTGTTACAACTGAGTTATGGGGATTATTAAGGATATAGCTGCAGCAGTACTGGAGACCTATCTGTAAGATTTGTTTCTATGATTGTGAAAATTTTATGTCCTTCAGCCCAGATATTATGTGTTACAGAACCAGTTTTGCTTATGCCCTGCTAGTTAAATATCATGGAATTATTTCAGAACATTTCCTAAGACAAAGGAAAAATTCTTAATGCAATGTCATAAAGCAGTTAACCGCTTCTGGATGCCACTAGTGTATATCATTTGGGAATCAAATCCTAGAAACAGACCTCCCCATAAGTGAAGATATGCCTTTTCATGCAGTATGCAAACCACTTTGCATCCACAGACTCCTTGCAGGGGAGTTGAAATCTTACTGAGATCTAAAGGCTCTTAAAGGTCTTCTTGAGAGTTATGCAGTTGCTCTGTGTTTGTACTGCTGCATATTTATTTTCATTGGAATTCACATGGATTGTGCATTACTACTCGAGATATTTATGATTGTTGTGCTTTGAGTTTTGAGTTTAGTGACTGAACATAGTAACTGTAGCACTTGGTATGTTAGATCAGATTTAGAAAACTAAAGCATGTTGTTAGGATGTAATTCCTTCCATGTAAATTCTGGTCAACGTTAACATGATATAAGCTCCACTGCTATCCTTTCTAAGTCACAAGCTGTACAGTAAAGAGTATTAAAAAAGCTTCATTTGATTCTGGCTGTTGGGTATTTGGGGAGAAGTAATAACAGGGGAATAAAAGAAAATGTGTACTGTAAGAATTTGGCAGGAACATCTGTAATGAAAGGATTGAGTAACTGTCCTTGATGAAGGAGAAGCAACTGAATGTGTCTTTTCCAAAGACAGAAGAGGTTTTAATGTAACTTTATTCATTGGGACCTAAAAGGTCAGCTTAGTACCCCAGTTTAACATAAAATTTAGTGTGACTGGAAAATGATACTACTTGGGAAAAAAGAATAGGTAAAAATGCTGTTGCATTGATTCTATTTCTTGTCCCATTATTGCTTGCTTTTAGCTTGGTAATTGCAAGAGAATTTGGACTTTTATCATCTCCGTCTCAGACTAAATGCAGGGTAGGCAACTGAACGTCCTGGCTTTGTGAAGTATCTGAGCTTTTCTGTATGTCTGTGCTTGCAATCCAGTGTTGCCTGCAGAGAGAGGTTTCTTAAAACTCTCAGCAAGACAACATAAAAAACCCCTGTATACTGCAAAATGGTAAATGCTTCTAAATTTAAAGAATGACCATGAACGCACAATGAGGCAGGAACCTGCACATCAAAGTATTCAGACTAGTTTAAAATACTTGCTATTCCAATGTGTTGATAACACAGCATGAATCTGAGTTATGTTTCAGCCGACAAAACGTGTGGCTGCACTGTCAGATGGAAAAATCATCAAGGGACTTAGCCATTATCTTGTGATCTTCAAATAATCTCTTAAATTAAAAATATTTGGAATATGTTGATAACTACTTTGTATTTTAAACAGTGTTCTGATTATTTAGTATCAACTAATGATGACTTTGAAGTCACTTGAGGCATGGCAGAGCTAATTATTTTATTGGGCTATAAAGTACAACACAGGAAATGGTTGTAGAAATATAATATTTTTATAATTTTTTAATCAAGAAACAGATTTTACCCTCTAAACTATGTGTCCTTTTAACATGAAAGGAATTCATTTTTTAGATATGAGAAGTTCAAAACAAATCACTTCTGTGCAACATATAGAAGAAAATGAGTTAAGGGATTTTTGCCACAGCATTTCTGGCAGCTAATTCTGAGAGTTATTTTTATGTTGTGAGCTATTTACAAGCAGTCCACAGTCTTGAATGTGTCATAGGGCTCATGTATCCATCATAAGATCTCCAACTGTATATAACTACTGTCAACTTTGTGTCTACTTCTGTGTTAAATCAATACTTGAGGATCACTCAGGTCCTCAAGGAGATTCCCCCATCCCACCCCTTGGCTGGGATGCTCTCAATTTAGTTACATACTGTAAAAGATGTCTTTGAGCCCTTGTTCTACAGATTCTTGCTCTCTTTGGTATGCTGTTCTGCTCTCTATTTTCTCTCTGTTATCTCTCTGCTGGGAACTTCTCTCTCTACTAAGTCTGCAAGCTTGGCCCAGAGTCAGGAAAATTTACCAGAGGACAAAACATAGGCCTTTCAAAGGGGATTTGATTTTTTTTCTCCTTTCTTTTTTTCTTTTTAGATTTTCATGTATAGAAATACAATTCATATCTTTCTCCAGACTAGAGAGTAGAGAGACCACACAGATATGTCTCAAACTTTGCTGTCTCATTTTGCTTTGGAGAAAATTCACTTTTCTCTTATTTCATACTGTCTTGGTCAAAGACAAGGCCCTTCATGAGTGGTAGATACAGGGCAGTGAATTTTTAATCAGCTAAGTCCTATGAAAGTCAAATTACTTGTCAAAAAGTTTAATAGTCTGTCTTGTGGTCAACTCTAATATGTTTTGAAACTGCTACCTAATCGGCCATGAAGCACAAGCAATGTCAGAAGAAACTCCCCAAGTAGCTATGGTAAGAGCATTTTGTCCTCAGCCATGTAACACTGCACTAAGAAAACATCCCTACATCCCAGTCTGTTCTTCCAAATCAAGAAACAGGTCTGCTTCCCCTGCGTAGTTATAGAGCTGACCTGGATAGAAATAACATAAGGCAGACAACATTTTAAGGGCAAATCCCCAGGTAAAAGAGTACATAAACCACTACAAAACCTGTTCATATGTCTATAAGATGTCTGGTTTCTGTTCTTGCTTCCAGCTCCCAGGTTTGTGAGTTCTCTTTAGAGCAAGACCTGCCCTTAATCTTGTGGTGTAGCCATGGTGGTCTATCCCTCACAGTTCAAGTGTAGGAGTGAGGTGCGTGCTAGCTCCAGTGATGAACTAACTCCTCGTTAGTCCCTACTTGGCAGCCCCCAGTGGGAGATATCTTCTGAGGCGTAAGGGCCCCCTGTCCTGAAGGGTACCTCACAGTGCAAGACAGGCTGAGAGACTAGGAAATGGGGTCAGGGGACCATTACTGGGGATAAAACCCAAAGCCATAAAGGGATGGCCTTTGGGCCCCCTGCAATAGTTAATACTGACAAGATAGTCTGCCTTCATTGATTCAGATCCAATAGATGCTGTGAGTGCTAGATTGTAATCATAAAGAAAACTGGTATTTTCTGTATGACATCGTGAATTGTTGAGATGATGGATTGATTTTGTTGTTTCTGTTTTCTGAATTTTACCTAGAATGTTGGGAGAAATCATGTAAAAGAAAAATCTTTATGACCAATTATGAATACTGAAACAATCTACATAGTGTGCAGAAGATTATGGTAATGTGGTTGAGATTTGATTTACACAATCCACTGAAATACAAGGGTTAATTGTCTGTGGAACTGTGGCATGTGAGTTAATTTGAACAGATTAGATTACCATGATTAGCAGTGCCTGGGGAACAGCATAAAATGATTCACCATTTAAACTGGTTTGCTGCTGCGAGAATGAAAACAACCTATGCAGAAAAATCAAATGATCATTGCTGAGGAAAGAGAATATGAGTGTAAAGTTTGAGGGGGTGGGTGTGTGGTTCTCTTCTATGTCTAATTCAACCCAACTAAAACAATTTGTAAATTTGTTCTGAACTCAGAATATATATCTGAACAATAAACCTGAGATGTTGCACAAAGCTGAACTATCTGGAATATCACACTTTAAAATGAGAGATTTTAAATATTCAAGGTACTTTACTTTTTAAGAAATGTGCCAAAATTAGATAGACATAATTTAAAATTAATAATAGTAATAATTACTTAGAGCAACAAATGCTGAAACATAATGGAAGGCTTATTTTTGCCATATATTTTTCTAAAACTGTAAGTAGAAATGGAGGAATATTTCTGAGAAGCAGGACTGCTTCTTGTCTGTGTTTTTAGACAGAACTGTGGTCATTCAAACAAGCTCTGTATAGTAGAATTTTTCACAGTTTTTTTATCTGATGTAAATTTATTGAAAATTAATGTCTATAGTATGAACATATGTGTTAACTATAGGTATACATTTGTATGTGTACTCTATATGTATCTTTCTACTTGTCAGTGATAAATGTCTGTCTTCCAAAGCTAACACTTGCCATTAATTTTAGCTCTTAGTTGTGCCCATTGGGTATTATCTTAAACAAAGTTTTAATCAGACAAATTATTTTGTGTTATTTAGAAAGTAATACTTGGATATTATGATTAGATAAACTCTTGGAACACATAACACTTGTAATTGCTGTACATATATCTTATTGTTACTGTGATTATATAAATTAATTGCTAATGATTAAACTGTATATAATGTCTTCTCATTTATTAGTGCAATTTCTTAAAATAATTGCTCCAGAAATTATGTTTTTCATTTTAGATTTAAAATTGTTCTTAATAATTTCTATTTATCAAAATTTGGACTATGTATATTTTATAATTAGTAGTCCCCAGTGATATTAATTATCAGTCAGGATTCACTTAACATTCAACAAATAATAAATCTAAATGGTGTAACCAGTTGTTTAATGCTTAGAGCAAGGCATTGGGAAATATGTCTGGAAATTGGGAAATTTGTCACATGAGGATGTCAAATTTGACACCTTGCGAAATGTGTCTGCTGCTTAGCTATACCATATAGTGATAAGAGTGAATTTACTTCATCATTTGATTCTGAATATGCATATAACACAATCAAACACTGGAGCCTGTAAGGCTGAGTGAATTATTCATAAAAAGCTAACTCAAATTAATCTGGAGAGTGCATGTGGCGCTGCTCAGAATTTGACTAGGTGCAAAATGCATCAAAACTATATTCTTCACCAGGAAAGCTGGTGGGGAGCAAGAGAGATCCTGGCTTAGTTGCTGCCAGCAGTTTATGGTGGGACATAGTAACTGGCAGACCCCACAGAAGCAAGGAGCATGATCTATAAAGAGAGTTTTTCTGCCCATCTCATTTGTTCAGAACAACAGAAGTGGGGTGTCCACCTGAATTAATTCTCTAATGTGTCTTTCTGTTGTATGGCTTCACAGTGGAGCAGACTGTGAGGTTATAAATTATCCCAAAGCATATATCTTCATCAAAAAAGCCTCAGATTACAGTTTTTTCCTACTACTTTGAATGGTTCATTTTGGTTTTTAAACATATAACAAGTTGCTTGGTCATAAACAACTTATTATTCTAACAAAATCCTGTGTGAAAAAATTATTTTTATTAATATTGTATATGTCAAAACCTAGTAGTCATTCAAATAATAAAAGGAGCATTCATTGTCTCCCTTCCCCACTGATGTCATGAGTTTGAGTTACTTGAAAGATTCAGACATGAAGTAATACTTCAAAACATTTTTTATCGATCTAAATATGCTGAAATACTGAAAGATTTTAAGAAAAGGCTTTTTCATAAGGTATTTTTTGCTAAAAGAGTTTAGGTTGCTTTTTGTTTGTTCATGACACTATTTTGAGTAATTCTGAGCTTCTAAGACATGCTTAAAACAATTAAATATTTATGCTCCCCAAACTGAATTTTTAAAGAACATTTTCTGTTTACAGGAATGGGGTTTACTTTGGTTTTATGGCTTGTCTTACAGGTTATAAGATACATATTTTTTCATTGGGGGAAAAAATTTATTTATGTGTTTGTGAAGACTGCTCTGCTGAAAAAAACAATAGCATGAGTATAGCATTTTGTGTTCTTCCATATTTCTATTTTTAATTCCTGATACTTGTACAAATTTTCACTTTGTTTTCTATTACGCCTAAAATTGGAAACTGTTTAAAACCTAACAAACCCCCAGATTTTTTCTCCATTCTTTGAATAGCAACAGAGTTGTTATTATGGTTTGAAATATAAACGAAGTACAATCTCTGCTTTTCAGCAGGTACTCAACTGGAACTTTTGCAAGTGGAATACTATAAGAAGTAAAACACTTACCTGATGACTCCACTGCTTTTGGCTAAAGACTGCTGCTTTTGTGAGTAATTTTTGTCCTGCTTTTCCTGTGATTTCTGTGGACTTTATGGAAAAATAAGTCATTGTCCTTTTGCCTTGAATGTCCAGCAGGTCAATTGGAGCAGGAGGAGTAATCTGGAAATCTGGCCACTGTGTATGTGCAGATTCATGATAGGTTGTTTATACAGTGATTCAGATGTATCCAGAATACATACAGTGTTAGAGTACCCTACAAGTGCCCAGTTGATCTTCCAAAAGTCACAAGCAGAAATACAGAAGTCTAATAAACTATGAAAGCCCAGCTATTAAAATGGATAGAGGTAAGATTAGGATTTGCCACATGCCAGGTTATCAGCAGTAGTCCTGAACAGCTATGGTACAAATATGCTTTATTTACTTACGCTAACAATTTTTTTTCTGCATTATTATTATGCTTTGTTTCCAAGGAAAAGGAAGGGCCCTATTATAAGTCCCTGCATCAGCTACTGGCAATTAACAGTCAGGGTGCTATATTTTGGATCAAAATCAGCGATAATCAGCTGACTCCCTTCAGCCAACCCTTTCCTATTCCTTTCTCATTTTGTCACCATTTTTGCATGGGATCGTAAAGAAAAAAAAAAAAACCCCAACAACCTGAACTTTTACAAAATTAGGTAAGGAACTTTCCTTGTAGCAACACTGGAGGAATGATTATAATCCAATGTAGTTGCTTTTCTGCCCTCCACCACTGCTTCAATGTTATTAGTAACTTTTGCCTGAAAACAGAATGTCAGCCACATTGCCTAGAAACAATTATCTCAAAATATTTTTTGTTTTGTCTTTTTGTTTTTAACTGCCACACACTGCTTGCTTTGGATATTAGTGCTTAGTTATGGAAAGCCATTTTATTTGTCTGAACCTGAAAAGGGGAGACTCCTTACTTAATAGTCTGCCAGGTAAATTTGTGTGTATTCATCACTCCTAATAGAAGTTATCTGTTGTTCAATCACAGTTGTTGGTTGCCAAAATTATGATGAAGTCATGGGGAATTTATGGATTCAGATACAAACAACTTCCAAGAACAGATTAATTCTCAGAGAGGAGTGTTTCTTTTTGCATCTGTATTCCCACAGTAGCTACAGGGAGAGCAGAAAAAGAACTTAATATTTGGGCAGGATTGTTTGGGAGTAGAGCATTATTCAACATTTCATGGGATACTACCAGCATTTGAAGTACATTATATAAACACACTCTGTAATGTGAATAGGAAGTTATACAAATGTGTTATTTCTATTTGGGGCTGAACTTCTATATTGTATTCATGCCCATTTTAGTGTATCATGCAGATTATAAAAGTTTTTCCAGTTTGTTAAAATATTCCTCCTAAGATTTTTGTATTCTGTTAGAATAAAAAAAAAAAAAATCAACAAAATGCACAACCACCTTTTCTTATAATTTCCAACCACCAAACAAAATACAGAACTTAAAAGGGCATATGCCCTAATCTTTCAGAACAGCGGATTTACAGCACAGTACTATAACATAGGAACATGTAATACCTTGAAGCAAGATCTTTTCTAAAAACCAACATTTAGCAAAGTAGAAGAAACATCTTTCCTGTTGAGAAATTTGTAAATTATTATAATGCTATAGAATCTCCTTTTCTTTTTTTTTTTTTTTTTTTCATTTATCCACATGCTTTTTAACCTACTAAGGTGGGGTTGTTCTTTTGATCAAAAATTGTGTCAGAATGCTGGTGCAAACTCAAGATTTTATAGTGTTAAATTCGTATTGCAGTAGGCTTACTTATATATAACAGAAATACTGTGATAAATAATTTTCCATGACTACATCTGAGCGACGCATACTCAGGTTTGTTGTCCTTCACTTTTCTTATGTATATTAATGTACCCACTGATTCACAAAATTCAGTCAGTTGCAATATAATCCCGACTTTTTAGTGTTAACTAACGATTCTATAGATGCGATATTGAATGAGAAGATCGTACCTACCTTCCCAATAAATTAACTTGTTAAGATTTTATTGAGGTGTCTTGTTAGGGAAGATGTTACATAATTGTTTATTTCATTCACATTATTAACACTTCTAACCTTTGCTTCTTTGAGTAATAAAGCCTGTAGTGAGAAGCTCATAAAAACACGAATTTTAAAGCAGGAGCTCAGTCTTTTATAGCTTTATACTTCACCTTGTGATTTACACCTATGCAAAATGAGTGTAAAACTACTACCCTGTCAGAAGAACAGGATTTTCATATACTCTTTGGAAAGACAGAAATCCCTATGGCAGTAAAGATCAGGACCAGAGAGGCAAATTCATCACCAGTAGAGTTTTGTTTACTCGGAGGGAATAACATCACTTTTGAGTATGTACCATCTTTCACTGATTCTGAAACATCAGTGGTTATTTAAAAAAACACACAATAAAATTACAAAGTTTAGATGACTGTCAATTAAGTTGCATTAGGAATGAATTTGATGTGGCCCTTTTGTGTCTTTTCTGTTTTTATTAACTAAATTTTGTTAATGTTAATAACTGTCCCAGACTCTGATCTGGCAACTTGTTTCTCATGAATTATTAGATCACTGGCACTCTGGGTATTATCAGCTGCAGCACTGAATCACAGTCAGGCATGACTTGTGATTGGATCACCTCTGTTAAAATTTTGATGTATAACTCATAACTCACTTTACCAGCAATACTTTGTTGAATTTCATCTTTTGCCTTAGCTTTTCTCACTAAATATACCTTGAGCTAAGAAGTGATCCTGAACTGAGAGTAAACAGTAACCTTTAATTATGCCTTTATAGCTGATGAAACCACATTAACCTCACTTTCATTTTAGAATGTGAACATTCTTTGGACAAACACTAAATTGTAGCTTTGCTGACATCAGCTAAAACAAACTTCTTTAGTGGTCCTAGAGTGGTAGCTCTAAAAGGCATTGAGATTATGAAGATCCTGAATAATTTGCTTTTCCAGCCAGCTTTTAATATATTTCCCCTGCAAATCAATTAATGTATCATAGAGCTCAATTACCTGTCCATAAAATGGAAATGATACTTCTCATAAATCAAATAATTGTTGCTCAGAACTGTGAAATTACAGTAACAAGAACACTAATGATACAGTGGGTAAATGCTGTTGTAGGAATACTCTCTCAGCTCTCTTAGGGTTTTTTTAAATTTGCAGCAAGTCTCAGTAAAGATAATAAGCTGGTGATGTACATAATAATAGCAGGGGTTGAAGGAGAAATTAGCCTTGCAGTACTCTTCCTTTCAAACTCAACATTACCAACTACCACATATGGTAGTGAAAATATTGGTTCGTATTTGTAAAAAACGAACTGCAGTCATTTAGATACACTGTCAAGTATTAAGCAATTTCTGTGAGTCAGTGTCCCAATCCAATGTTGGGGGAGGTGTCAATATGATCCCAAGAGCAAGATTAAGACACAAAAAGGTCAAATGCTGTACACCCAAAACAGTTTTTATTATTAAAAGTGAAGAGTGGTAGTGATAGGACAGAATGGAAGGAAAAGACAGAAATCAAGCAAGTGTGCAGGACAAAGTCGCAAGAATAGTCACCACCATGGATCCAGTGGCGTCCCGTTGGTCCTCAGTCTTCAGTTTTTCGGTGGTGGGTGCACACACAGCAAAGTTTTCTGTTGCCTTTTTAAGTTCATCGTATCTGCTGATTAGCATATCTGCCCACCTTCTTTTTTTTTTTTTCTCTGGTCTCACAGGTTTTTGTTCTATCCGGCTTCTGGGGCAGAAATGCTCCGTCTTATCAGTTCATTAGGCAAGGCAAGCATGGTGTCTGGTGTACACAATAGAGCCATAAATGGCTACAGGATGGAGCCACTGATAAACATTTGGTTTCCGCTTAGTTCATGTCTGCCCCTTTGAGGCTTGTCTAAGGAGTTTGACAATGCAACTGCAAGGGAGTGGGGGGTGAATCCTTCAATACACTCCTGCTCACTTGGGTGACATTCCTTAGACTAATCCAAAGGCTGCAGCTTGTCCTTAAGGTTTGCACAGACACAAGAAAGCTTTGAGACAGTCATTTGACATTTCAGTCTCTCACAGTCAGTTCCTTTAGGAACTCTTCATTAGGAAGAGGTCTGTTCCAAATCTATTAAGTGGTTTTATATAAAAACATAGAGTCTCCATTTCACTTTTCCTAGACTTTTTTTATTTCTTTATAGTCTGAAGGATGAGTCAAGCAGCTGTAGTGGAGCCATCAGCCAGGCAAAATATAGTCATCTGAATATTCTTAATTAGGGTTCTAATTTTAATAGGCTTGCAGCATAGTGGAGAAGATTAGATGTTTGTAGGTACTGGGGGAGGGGAGAAGTAATTAGAAAGGCTCTAAAAACTGACATCACAGTAAACTTTTCTGTCAGTTATCTCTTCAGGGACTAATTTAAATCCAAAAATGTTAAAAGGAAATCACTGCACAAACAGAAGTTCAAACTGAATGAAACCAGAAGTAGGGGATGTGGCAAATTCCCTGATCAAAGGAAAGGGAGAAAGGTGAAATTAATTTGGTGGGGCTCTGAATTCTCATTTCAGAAATATTATCATTCTTTAAGTATAGGGAGAAGGTTGGTAATTTATTTTTCTGTGGTGTTTTTTATTTTACAAGAATATATTCAAATATGTAACAGTTAATATATTGTTGTAAAAACATGCATATAGTTTTTTAACAAATACTCAGAAGTGTATTACCCACCTCAGTGGATAGTAATTGTAGTCTCCTGTGTTCCATGAAGAAACATTGTTCTCGGAATGTCTTTCTGTGTGATTTGTACCTTACCTTGTTAAGATGCAAGAGACTTTCTCATTTTAATTTAGCACTGTTTTAAAAAGCAGTTACTGCCCTTCCTTGTTTGTACAAGATAGACAGTCTTCTTCAAATGTAATAATAAAACCCAACAACAGTAGACAGATATCCCATGGGATAAAACCTCATGAAGTTCAACAGAGTCCTGCACCTGGGAAGTAACAACCCCAGGCACCAGTACCTACTGGGGGGGACAACTCACATGACTGTCCGGAAAGCAACTTTGCAGAAAAGGACCTGGCGATCCTGGAGGACACCAGGTTGAACATGACCCAGCAATGTGCCCTTGCTACAAAGAAGGCTAACACATGGGCTGCATTAGCATGAGCATTGTCAGCAGGTTGAGGGATCCTGCCCCTCTGCTCAGCACTTGTAAGGCCATCCCTGGAGTGCGGGGTCCAGTTCTGGGCTCCCCAGTACAAGAGAAACATGAAGCTACTGGTGAGAGTCTAACAAAGGCCCACTAAAATGGTTAAGGCACTGATGGATCTCTCTCCTACAAGGAAATGCTGAGAGAGCTGGGACTGTTTAGCATGTGTAAGGGAAGGCTCGGGGGTGATTTCTTGATGTGTAGAAATACCTGAAGGGAGGGTGCAAAGAAGACAGAGCCAGGCTTTTCTCAGTGGTGCCCAAACTGAAACACAGGAGGTTCCTTCTGAATATCAGGAAATACATTTTACTGTGAGGGTGACTGAGCACTGGCACAGGTCGCCCAAAAGGGCTGTGGAGTCTCCATCCCTAGAGATACACAAAAGTCATCTGAATATGGTGGTGGGCAGCCTCCTGTGGGTGGCCCTGCTTGAGCAGAGGGGTTGGACAAGATGAGCTCCAGAGGTACCTTCCAACCTCACCCATTCTGTCTCTATATAAGAAAGATAATGCATTAACATTACAAAGAAAATTTAAAAATTGGAGGTCATCCTGATCAAGAGACTTACAAAGAGCGTTTCAAGACCTCTGTAGAAAGGTTTGGGGCCTGATCAGAGAGATAGTCAAAAAGAGAGCAAGTCAGCTATGAATCTTATATGTGGCTGTCATATGAATATCATTGGCAAGGGATAAAAAATGGATTCATAAAGGTGGTGGTTATAATAATGCACCTTCTGGCACCTTTAAACAAGCATCAGAAAAGCAAAGGCTGCTTTTCCTTTTTGCTAGATTTGAAAGAAAATACTAATCCATTTTAAAAAAGTGTTGTTATAAGAAAAGTGGTTAGTCACATGGGAATGATATTTTAAAAAGACATTTGAAAAACAACCCTGAAGTAGTAACAAGGAAGCATTAAATTATCCTACATTGAAGATCTTAATGGCAAGTTAACTGTACTGCTAGCTTGCTTGCAAATAATGGTTCGACAGCGATTCAGAAGTCAGTCCCAGATAGTAACAGGCACTAATCCAGAACTGAATTTCAGATTTAATAGCTACTTATATATTTGCAAAACCCCACCATTTACATGGAATATTCCATGCTTTCTCAGCTCTTTGCATCTCCAGTGCAGGATTGGTAGGGCAAAGAAAAATGGTGGTGGGATCAACTAACCAGGTATCAGGATAATCCGCTGGATATATCAAACAGTATGAAATCCCTCTTCTAGTTGATTATAGTTAATTAAATATAAATTGTTAAATTATAGTTAAGTCATCACCCAGCTGTTAATAATTATAACATTCTTCCAAAATCCAAGTCCATTTCAAGTAATTGAGGAGCTTTAGTGACCTTGTTGCCTACTCATTAAATCTCTTTCTCTTTTTGTGTTCATAGAGTTTGGACATTGCCCACCAGAACAGTCCTCACTAGACAGACAGTTCTTTCTATCTCTTTAAAAGTACAAGCGGTTGGTAACTGAACTTTAAAGAAGAGAATGCTAAGATAGGTCCCTGACCTGGGTAAGTCTGCAGGTAAGTTTGGGGTGCTCTTACCAAGGGATAAAGATGATAAACAAAATTAAAAAATATAATGGAGATTAGAGAGTAAAGAATACTACAGAAATGATCTGAGGTAGTCTCCAATGTCACTTTAGCACTACACTTCTTAAAACTCTTTGCATACCACAGTGGGATTAGGATTTTAGTGGTCATACATTAACTTTGGCTACTCTGGTGGGGAAGTTGAGAAAGAATCAGTGAATTGTTATGTGTATGACAAAAATACTGTAAAATTGTAACAGCTGATAAATGGTCTTGATCAGGTTGTTACCCTTCAGAAAATTTGGGGCAAGATTCTCAGACTTGTGGACAACACTTAGCTGATCAGGAATGCAAAATTAAACCAGCTTGATGTCATAATTCCAGTTGTATTTCTTGGCTAGATGGTGTTAGATACAACACAGAACTGACTTAAGATGATGAGGCATCCTGAGTGCTTGATCTTAGCTGCTTATAATCTATAGCAGAATATTTCATTCAGTATAACTCTGTTGTTCCTTCTGGTCTTTTTCTCCCTATAAACAGGGTGTACTACAGCTGTCTCATTTGCACATTAGAGGAGTTTTTCTTCAGCCACAAACAGTGCTTGTAGGGCTTTCCAGCCATTTATTGAAAATAATGTGATTCCTGCCTGGAGCAGCACAAAGACTTCCAGATGAAGGTGAGCTTCCTGCTAGAGTGAGGATTGTGTGTAGTGGGTCATAATTTGGATGTAAAGTTAACCTCTAGAACATTGGGAATTTTGCATTTTTTAATTGAAGAATGCCAGTGTTTTATAAAAAGACATTGTCTAGCATTTCTGATCTAGATACCTAGTAGTTCAGCTGGACAGCTAGTACAATACGGTAATGCTATCCAGATATTAAAAGAATTTTTTGGCTGTGGCAGACTCAAGCTGAAGTTCCTGATTTATTCAGGCTTTTAACTGCCATGTCCCTCATCATATAAGTCTTTCATGTTGAAGCAATTCCATTTTATGTATATACTTAAGTGTTCAGTAAATTAGAGGAAGGTAGATAGTAATTAGACTGTCTAGGAGTTTAAAGCCTCAAATTTGGTTTTACTCTTATGTAGATGTTAGAAGACAATTTTTAAAAGTTTTCTTCCTATAAGTTCCATCAAAGGATTCACTCCACCTTTCAATGTTTTTATTATTCTCCCTAAATTTTCCTTGGTGTAATTTTTTTAGATTGAAAATGGTTTACTGTGATAGCCTTTTCCATTGCAAGACACTAAGAATCCATCATTAGAAAATCATATTTTTTTGTAATTTGAAGGCAATGGGATATAACACATTCATTATTTATTTGTTTTACACTTGAGACTCTTTTGGAAATTTCATATACGCCTTCTAGAAAGAATTAGAGAATTCACAAGTAGAAGCCTGATGCAGAGTAGCTAATAACCTGCTGGTCAGGACAACCTGCTAGAATTGGGTAACTGAGAATCAGATTTGAATTTGATAGCAGAGAGACTCAAATGTTAATCAGTGAGAGCCTAGGTGAAGGCCTTTTAATCTGATCTGTGAGCTATATTCAAACAGAAACTTTTCTCAGCTCTCTTCTTCCTCCCCCCTCCCGTTCAAATACTGTTTTAAAATTACAGAACTCTATTATGTATATTCTCTATTACAGACAAATGCCCTCCATCAAGAAAATCTAGGTCATCTGCCTGGATAAATCTAGAAAAAACTTTTCTTTGTGATCTTCAATAACGTTCTTCACCCAAGAACCTCAAAGCACAAATAATTTTAGTGAGGCAGGTAAGAGCTACTTCCATCATCTCTTACAGTTTAGTAGCTGTCTGAGTAGTTCACAAGACAGTATAATAATTTGGGCAGGAAAGTAAGAATTGAAACTATGGTATGAACTTGGCTTTATAATCTCTTAGTCGAGGAAACTGGTGAGCCACTTAAACATGAAATGCATATAATATTTAAGGAGCATAGGTGATCAGGCCAAACGCTTTGCATTTTTTGTTTTCTTGCAGCATTGGGGATGCACTTTATAGAGTGCATCTTTCAAATGCCTCTTCCTGCAGCTTTTTGTGTCTTGGAGGACTCTCAGCCAAATGATGATGTAACTCAACACAGTTCAATACTTCGACCATATAAACAATTTGCTAAAGCAAAATTTCCAGTAGCAATAATAATGGGAAATTGAGATGCTGGTGTCTATTATGAATCATTTTAAACATTACAAATAAATAAAACCACTAACAAAAACCTAAATTCTTAAGTTAACTTCCAAGATTGCAATTTTTAAGTACTCAAATATTCCAGGTTCTGAGAAATCTGGGGATTAATTTCTCTAGTTTTGTGTCAGAAAGTCACACACAGTGGAACTGTTTGTGCACTGAGGGAAATATCTCTCCACTGTGGGTTTTTTGAGCTCAAGGTCTTCAAACAGTATTAATGAGAACAGTAGCAGTTTAAAATACTTCCTAATCTTAAAGCAAGCATAAGCAGCACATTGCTTTAAGAAGGTGTTTTTTAACCAGCTTTGTCAAAGTGATTAACCTTTTTCAGTGTTTTAGTTTGATTTTGAGTTAACACTGAACTGTTTTAGCACTGGAATAGTTTAGAATATTCAGCACCTACATACATAGTTTACCAGAGGAAGCAAGAGTAAGATTTCCAGAGGTTTGTTCTTAGTGTTCATTGTAATGTAAGTATGTGGCTAAACCCTTAGTAATCTTGGGAAATTTTAAATTCTAAGGAGTCAAGGATTAGGTTTTGAGCTGGTTCTGTTATTCTGGTACAGACTAGAATGACTCATGTGCAAATACTGTGCATATGTGACATGACATCTGGAATAAGTGAGTCCCAGAAGATTTTAAGACTGATTTTGAGACTATTTCAATCTTGAATATAATCCCAAAATTATTTTTATCTAGTCCCTGTAGATTGAAGTATCTCCGAGACTAATTACATTATGTATTGGGGATTAGAAGAAATGGGGAAAGTATGTGAGAACTGGGCAGAAAAAATTATTGGCTTTCAGTAAAAAAAACTACCAATCCAGGTCGTGTCATATATTCTGAATAAGCTCATTCCTGCTGAAATCCCTTTCATATATTCAAGACATTTATAGTTGGTAAAATTAGCTGTTGAAGTACTAGACTCTTTTCCTTAGGTACTTTAGTACCAGAAGATGGAGCTGGAGAGCCTGTATTCAAGATCTCCGCAGCACAATAGCTACTTTTAGTAGTGTTGACCTGAGTTTTGTAATCTCCATAGATGAGATCAAACAAGGAAAATTGTGATTGCAGCTATTTCACCATTTTATAGGCTTGTAGCCTTTAAAACATAGTAGAACAGAGAATAAAAAGAGAATCTAAGTCAGCCTAAAGTAGTTAATTAACAAATACATGTTTCAATGGGAAACATTCATAAGATAGTATCTAGATTATTTTATTTTTGTTTAAGAAATAGATAGAGAGTAATTTTAAATTCCAGTGGGAGAAGACTCAAAGGTTAAGATGAATGGAGTTACATTTATGTAAGATTATTCATACCTAATTCTTTGTAGAATCAGGAATTTATTTTGTTTTATTAAATTGTGAAAAGTAAGGTGTGTGATTCTGCAAACTTTTTCACAGGCAGACCTCGTACAGAAACTGGTGAGAATGTTCTGTGGAATTTGTAAGTCAGATGCTTAACACCAATTAGTATCAAGAGTGAATGCACGTTTGGATACTCTGATGGATGGTCCTGCTGGTCAATATTTTGCATACTATTTTATAACTTACAGACCTATAGTCATGAAACACATGCACATGAATGCAATTTTCAGAGTTTCTAAGCAAAATAAAAATGTGTATGTTTTAACACAGATGGCAGCATTTTTAAAAAGAATCCTAGTCATTCACAAACATAGCAACTTCCCCCTCTCCCTCCCACTAATATTTCAGTCACTAAGGATCTAACTAACCCTGCAAAAATAATCCTATGGAAAGGTTAAAATAAAATTTTATAATTTCCTTTTTTTAATAGCAAGTCTTCAATGTGTACAAAATTTTGCTGCCACTTTATCTACTTGTAAATATCACATACAGAACAATAGTTTCTTTGTTTTCCTGTTTTCAAAACAAATCTTAAATATTTGAAAAGCACTTTGAAGATAAGTACTATTTTGATATTTATTTTAAAGAGTTGTATATTCTGTCATTAACTTTTATGCAAAATCCACATTGATTTATTGAGAAGAGGGAGTTTTGCATTATTGAGCATTAATTCATTGGTGGGTGGCACCCTGTGGCTAAAATTCTTCCCTGCTTGAAATGCCTTTACTGTCTTTTAGTCCTTTTATTCAGTGGAAAGAGAAGTCCCTTCTTTCCTGAACCTTCTGCCCGGTCTCTGAGCTTCTATGTTTTGCATTAGGTCTTTCTGCTTTTAATTATTATGTAAATCCTGCTGTATCATTCTTTGGCAAATACAAAGTAATTGTACTTGTAAATACTTCATTAAGGTTTTTGACACCGTTTCCCATGGCATTCTCCTGATGAAACTGGCTGCTTGTGGCTAGGATAGGCACACACTTTGCTGGGTAAAAAACTGGCTGGATGGCCGGGCCCAAAGAGTTGTGGTGAACGGAGTTAAATCCGGCTGGTGGCTGGTCATGAGTGGTGTCCCCCAGGGCTCGGTTTTGGGGCCACTCCTGTTTAACATCTTTATTGATGATCTGGATGAGGGGATCGAGTGCACCCTCAGTAAGTTTGCAGATGACACCAAGTTGGGTGGGAGTGTTGATCTGCTTGAGGGTAGGGAGGCTCTGCAGAGAGATCTGGACAGGCTGGAGCGATGGGCTAAGGCCAACTGTAGGAGTTTCAATAAGGCCAAATGCCAGGGGCTGCACTTGGGCCACAACAACCCCCAGCAGCGCTACAGGCTTGGGGAGGAGTGGCTGGAGAGCTGCCAGTCAGAGAGGGACCTGGGGGTGTTGATTGACAGCCGGCTGAACATGAGCCAGCACTGTGCCCAGGTGGCCAAGAAGGCCAATGGTATCCTGGCTTGTATCAGAAATAGCATGGTCAGCAGGGACAGGGAAGTGATCTTACCCCTGTACTCGGCACTGGTGAGGCTGCACCTCGATTCCTGTGTTCAGTTCTGGGCCCCTCACTACAAAAAGGACATTGAATTACTTTAGCATGTCCAGAGAAGGGCAACGAAGCTGGTGAAGGGTCTGGAGCACATGTCGTACAAGGAGCAGCTGAGGGAACTGGGGTTGTTTAGTCTGGAGAAGAGGAGGCTGAGGGGAGACCTCATCACCCTCTACAACTACCTGAAAGGAAGTTGCAGAGAACTGGGAATGAGTCTCTTTAACCAAGTAATAAGCGATAGGACAAGAGGGAATGGCCTCAAGTTGCACCAGGGAAGGTTTAGACTGGATATTAGGAAGCATTTCTTTCCAGAATGGGTTGTTAGGTGTTGGAATGGGCTGCCCAGGGAGGTGGTGGAGTCCCCATCCCTGGAGGTGTTTAAGAGTAGGATCAACAAAATGCTGAGGGATATGGTGTAGTTGGAAACTGTCAGTGCTAGGTTAATGGTTGGACTAGATGATCTTCAAGGTCTTTTCCAACCTAGACGATTCTGTGATCCTGTGAAAGCTACTTCCAGCCTGCCCTGTTCCCCTAGCTCATCCCCACCCCACACCCCAAATGCCAGACTACCAAAGTTATGAGGCTTGCACATCCACAGCTTTAATGAACAATTATCTATTTGAGTTCCACTAATGGATAACGCTTTTACATAATACTTACCTTCCTTTTATCAGTAAAATTTGACAGTGCAGGGTTAAGAGTTCATGTGTTCTTTTGTTCAACAAAAGCTAAGAAAATAAATATTCTGACATATTTTCAAGCTGCTAGTAAAAAGTGCTTGGGACTGTAACACTGTATCACTGTATCACTATAACACTGTATTCAGTGTTAGCAAGCTGGTAAAAAATGCATATGAAGAAAGGTTCACCTATCTCAGTCTCTGTAACCAGCAATAAATGTGCAGTGACAGACTTTAAGAAGTTTTGTATAGTCTTCCCTGACCTGTTATTCCATCTTCTAGAAAAGACAGTGCTTGTAGGACTTGATAAACTTGAGGTTGCTGCTAGAGTAATAGCTATTTAATCTCATAGAAAACGCCTCCGTGTTTGAACATCCTTGCCTTCTCTTTTTTCTAGCCCTCATTTGTGCTTTGTAGTTATTGTAAACACTGTCCATGACCAATTAAATACCAGTAGTTCTACTGTCACTATTTGGTTTCTGTTTCCAAGGTTATGACATGACACTGTGTGGGTCTGATTCACTGATGTGCTACTGCAGATTTTTGAAACAACTGCTATCAAATCAGTAGAATTATCACAATATGGAGGTGAGATAATGTAGATGAAGCAGCATAAAACTGAAGTATCATAGGCTGGAATCAGTATTACTTCTGCTGCATATAATTCTTAAATAATTTGTGATAATAAAAGTGACTCTATTTCTTGCAGAATTATTTCATAAATGGATATTGAATTTAAGGTGATGAATTAATTTGGTAAGAGATAAATCCCCTTACGTTCTAGCCGATCCTCAGAGATTAGAGGGGCTAGGGGTGGCTGGATTTATCTCTTAATAGGTATGCCAATTAAGACTGTAACTATAGGTCTGACCTGGATGCATGAACAGCCTGTATGCTGTAGGTCCAGTTGCATTCAAAAGAAGCCAACAGATTCATGAATAGTATGGGGTCGTAACTATAGGTCTGACCCAGATGCCCAAATAGCCCATATGCTGTAGGTCTGGTTTCATTCAAGAGAAGCAGATTCACGAATAGTACGGTTTATTTTTGTGTAACATCTACAGATTCTTTAAGATTGTCTACAATAAATGCACAAACTGCAGGTTGGCTATATAGCATTACACAAAAGAAAAACGATTGCAATCACACACACTTAGTTCCTGGGTAATCGCTTGGTGTAACAGAGGGAATCTTACCAAAAGGCGTCCCTTCTGAGGGGGGACGAGAGCACAAACCTGTCGATCTGTCCCTCCAATTGGTGTTGAATTATTGTCCCTCTGATTTGGGTACAAACTCGGGGTAGTATTTATCTTCTGTGAGTGGGTGGGACTGTAGTCAAGCCATCATCTTTTGAGTAAAGTCACAGTACATTGCTTGGTGAGAGGGGATGAGCTGGTTTTTGTGGGAAAAAAAGGGAGGATGAGAAACAAGGCCAGCTGGCTACTGCAAAAATGATCCCTTGAAAGAAAGGGGTAGAGCAGGAGATATATCTGTCCTTGAGAAAAGCGAAAGAATGGGACTGCGCGGCCTACACCTTCGCTTCGCATTCCTCCTTGGTGCCATGACAAACACAAATCACTGGACCTCCATCCCGTCTTGTGTTTATTATGGACACCCTGTGTCAAGGAAATATGTGTTTTGCAGATTTCTCACTGTTTTGCTTTTCTCATGCTTCCAACACCTAACAATGGGTATACCTGAGGAAGGGTCTGAAGAAGGAAGGACTCTCAGCTGCCAACTTTGTGAGTATGATAAGTAGCGTTCAATAAGAATAAAATACAGAAACCTTATCCATAGAACTTTATGTCTTAATATTTTTCTGCTAATATTTTGTATATCAGCTATTTCACAGTGTATTGAAAGTTCTCTAAGATATGAAGAGGTGCACCATACTAAAGGACAAATCATATTTATGTTGGTCATATTCTGAAACCAGTCATTTTATAAAATAACTACAAATTTTGAGTCACTTTGCAAAATGACTTGAATGACAGACATTCTATTACATTGTCTGTTTCACTCAGTTATTTCATGAGGTGCCTAAATGTTTCAAACATTTATTGAAATTGCTATTACATTGCTATTACAGACATATAATCTATTGCTATGAATGTTCTATTGCAGTGTATTTCATGAGAAGTAAATACTTCCGTAGAAAAATAAGAACCCCAGGAACTTCTTTCCAATAAGGATATTAATAAATAAATGAAAGAGCAAGGAAAGGATCTTATATATGTATTTGTGTGTTTTGCTTTACTGTCCTAGATTTTCTAGGAACTTCTACTCACCATTTCTTTCAGTAGCCCTTGTTATTTATCTTTTTGGTCATTTCTCCCCCCTGTATATTTGAGATTGAAGGAAAAAATGTTTCTGTGGTAGTGTTCAGCTCTTGGCCCCAGTACTTCTGGCTTCTTTTTTAGAAAGACTTGCTTCTTTTAGAAAGATTCTTCTTAAGCTACAGGCAGTTGTTTCACATTTTGTTGCTAAGATTCCAGGCTTAGAACCATGCTTGCTAAATGATTTGCTCCAGAGTGAGGCAGATGTCCCATTAGTCATGACTACTCCAGAGCAAGCTGTGATGAGAACAAGTTTCTAGATCTGGCAGCCCTGACCTTGAGAGGAATAGTTTAGCAAAGAAACTTCTGCATCATCTTTGTACTTGAGCCGTCATGATACCAGGTTCTCATCTTTTCACACAACAGCCATCTCTGCAGTTTGATCTCAGATGAAACAGAGACTCTTTCCTGTCCATGCCAAGAAGGGATCCATGTACTTCACAGTTCTCACAGATGTAGGACTGTGATTCCAGAAATATGCTTACTTTTGATATTCCCAATGGCACTAGGCCACTTTTTTAGTATGTAAAACACATGCCCTCAAAAAAGTCCAGTCCCTTTGCTTGTTTATTTTTATTTATTTCTAAGTAAATATTATGTATAGAAGTCTGTATTGTATCTAATTGTATGTGGGATTCTTGCTACAGTATTAGAATTCCATAGTAAACCCAGAGTATGATTATTAACAAATAACAATAGCAGGTTATCATTCATGCTCAATTATAAACCAGTGTACTTGAAAATTAGAGAAAACATGTTTCTTCATTTTCTGAAATGTAAAGCTTGACCATACAGTCTTTTTATGTAGTGAACTCTCAGGTAAATCAGAAGACTTGACTCACAGAATTAGCAGGATACTACAGATTTACACAATAGGTCTGTAATTCACATCTGGTTCTGCTTGATTCCCTGTTCTAACTGTGTAATGCCAATAACATCAATTTTTCCATCTTCCTACTTACAGTAAAGATTAATAATTACCAAGATATGGGGACAGGGGATGCAGAAGTCATCTTTTTAATCTAAAAAACCAAATAGTCAAAGCTGTACCTGTTTCTTTTTGATGTAGAAAATAATGATTTAAAACTCTTCTATTTTTGCATAAAATTGCCGTAATTTCTAATGGTTCTGCTATTACATTAATTCCATTGAAAACTGGTAGAGAAGTCTCAAGTCACTCTTCTCATAGGTCTAGTTTCAGAACCTTGTGTACAGAGAGAATTAATACTCCTTACCCACATGACTAAATGAGTGACTGCTACAGTGAAACATTATCTATGCTATTTTTCCTTGGGCAAAAAAGTCATTGCAGTAAAGGAATCTGCTTAGACCCACAAGGGGATTTTTCTCACAGCATTAATACCTTTAGTGGGATTGAGGTCCACAGAACAAATGTTTATGCTTAGCCTTTATGAAAAACTAAGAAAGATGAGAATCTGGTCATAGTTTTCCAGTTTATAGCTTTAGTTGGTTGAACTAATTTATTGTAGGATATTATATTCCTAGGGCTATTACTCTAAAATTTGGAATAAGAACACAATTAGCTTGTGACCTCATTATAACCAACAGTTGCATTTGCTGTTCTGAATTTCTGTAGCTTACACTAAATTGAGGGGAAAAAAAAGCTGATCTCAAAGGTGAATGGATAATAAATCTTGCAGACCATTAATAATCTGTTAAAGCCCACAGTGCTTTATCTTATGTACTTTTTGTCAAATGGTTATGCTCTCCCAGACATTTTCTAATTAGCCTCTTTCAATCTCCTTCTATCAGTTCTATCAGTTTCATTTCCCTGTACTACACTTAACACTCACATTTCAAAGTTTGTATTTTTATGCTAAATACTTCTGCTGCATAATTAATTTGCCTTAAAAGAGAGTGTGTATGAATAAAACAGATTAATATTCTTCCCAGTCTTTCACAGTCTAAATTTATTTTTAAAAATTGTTAAGAAAGCTTTCACACTCACTCTATTTCTGTCCCTGAATGTAATTCCCTAGGCAGTATTGAATCTTTTCTACATAGAGGAGGGCAAAGACTTCAATTGTTGCTGCAAACTCTCCTAGAACATCTCTATTGATGTTGTAGAATTCAGCATAACCTGACTCTTATGTTTAAAGTATAAAGGTTATAAATAACATTTCTGCAAGATAAGAGAAAGCACAGTAGTGATTTTAACTTTAAACAATAAAGGCAAAGCCAAATCTGCCTATCTCTTCTGTCATTTCCCCTCTACCTCACTTTCATCTTAAGTTTTTCCTCTTCTCTACACAGAATAGAAGAAACATTAAGTCTTGGTGTGAGGTCCACTGATGCAAAGGAGAATTTTCTCACTGATTTCAGTGACCCAACTATCCCTTGTCATTCACATGATCCTGTAAGTGCATGAGATCATTCTTTTAAAAGAAGTGATGTATCTATTGCTTCTCTACCACAAAAAGTGTGGAAATCATTTTCTGTTTTAGTTCTGAGTTGTTAGTTGTGTGAAAATTGCAGCTCCTTATATTTCTGTCAGTATCTTATCTTAACGTCGCATTTAACACTGTGTAGGTGTTAAAGATGATCCTTTCTAAAGAGACTTCAGGTAGCAGTGATTCTTTGGTCTGGACTCAGTAATTGTGTGATTCAGTGAAAAGGCTGTAATCATATGACAAATGAGAAGAAATTAAATATCAAAAGTATTCAATGAGTCTTAACATAGGGTTTTAAATGTGCTTTGTTGCATTGTAGTATTTTATGTTACTTACACAGGCATAAAGTCTGTAACCCATAAAACAAGGAAGAGACCTAATTGCTCTATGCATGGATTATTTATAACTAAGTGGTCTATGAAGGAATAAGAGTCCATAAAAAGAATGCCACTGAGTGTTAAAACCAATCTGTTTGCCTCATTTTAATTGGGACAAGAATATTAGCTCATAGGTTTCAGGAACATTGCATTACAAATATGATGCTTGCATTCTAATTTTAAAATGGAAAGATGAGAAGTAAATATTGATGAAGAAACCTTGTGTGTCAGGGGTATAGTCACTGTATGACAGATGAAGCCACTAGGCCTTGTGACCTTTATATTTGTTTTATTTGTTCAAAAGCTTAGATTTATTGATTTACTTGGGAGGGGGAAGAAGAACTCAAGATTTGTTTAACATGGGATTTTCTTCATAAAGAGGCTGTGTCTGCATGTGGATTCATGGGAGCATAACCAGGCATAACTCGAGTGTGCAAAGAGTACTTATGTCAGCCTACCTCACTCTCTGTCTTCCCATTTTTTCCCTTGGTTCATCTGTTATCTCCTCTGTCTTGCTGAACCCATGGATCTTGACCTCTTAGGCCACATGATTAAGCTTCCTTCTTCTCATTTCTCTCCTTGTCTGCAAGATACTATCATAGGTTATACCAGTGCACAGTTTTTGTAGAGTAATCTTGGGCCAGAATTTGTTTAAAATTGGCAAATGGCAATGTCAGGCATGCAAAATAAATTTAATTTTGAATGTGTAAAATAATTTCTTCCTGGTTTCCCTTAAGTGCCACAATTCAGCCCAGAGTCAAATTTTACATCCAAGTTGTTATAGAAATAGCAATACTTCAGGCATATAATGGCTTAAACAGCACTATTACAGTGCACAATTAAAATCTGTCCCTAAGGTGGTACTAAAATCCATTATCAGCATTGAAAGCTACTATGGACAGTTGACAGTTAAACTGATACATCGATGTGTTAATGCTCACCTTTTGCTAACCTATTGGTTAGTTAGTCTCATTTAATTTTCTCCTTTAGTGAAGCTATTGCTATTGGTCTACATGTAATTAATAATATTCTTGACTCATGGTCCAATGTGCATGCCTTTCAGAAAGAACAGTTTGGGAAGCTTGTGCTGGGTTTTTCTAGGGGAGAAGTAAGGAAGTTGTTAACCATATTGTCCATGGGTACTATCCAGAAAAGGAAGAAAAAACATACCCAAAGCTGATGTACTGTGTCTGTCTGATTTATATTTCATGTGAACTAATATTTGCTATGTATAACTGAAAAGAAACAAATAAAAACTACAAATGAATAAGACTGCATAATTGGAAAGGATGTACATTGTGAAAATTAATTGAAAAAATGGTACTTGCAGTTGAACTAGATGTAGTGGCAAATCTCTTGTTCTGTTCTGACAAACTGAGGGTATAATAATATAAGAGATGAAGAATAACCTTAATACTTGAAGGTCAGGGAGAAATAATGTATGTTAATTTTCTTAACAGCATATTTTGATTCTAATTTTACCCTGATAATTGGCAGCATAGCAGAATCTATATTTAGCAATGACAACAATATATGTGTGCCACATTCGGTTTATCAATTTTACCCATATAGTAGGAAAGCAATGTTATTTAATAAGGACAATGGAGGTCTACACTGTGACTGGAAACACTTTGCTCTAGTAGAGTAAGCCTTTTGTTATAATATCTTAAAAAATAAAATACTACTTCAGTATAGTGTCCTAAAAATTATATAGTTTGTTAAATGTATATATTCAAATAGCTAGTAACTTTGCTAAATATATATACTTATGTAGCTAGTAGTGCACTCTCTGGAGGCACCAGGGAAGATAAAGACACTAAGTAGTTATTTTTGTTGGAAGAAATAATTTAGCTTCAGAAAATTGTCCAGTGATATTGAGGATTTTCAGATGACAACATACATTCCCATACCTTAACTACTGCCTGCCTTGAAATCCCAGTTCAATAATTTTTATTTTCCTATACCTTAAATAAGAATAGAAAAACTGAAAAACCAGAAAAGATATAATGCTAAAGATATATGTGAAATGCGGTTGTTTTTCTTCGATTTTTAACTGAAAATTGGTCAGGCTTTGAAAAGAAGTAAACTCATGTTTTTTTGAAGCTAACTGTAAGAATACTACTTTTTATAATAAAATTTTTGTTTAGCACTCTTATATGCAGTAGCAAAAGGCATCAGATCAATCACTAACAGTTAACATTAGATGCAGAATGCATTTTAAATGAAATTATTACCAACTTGGTGTAGGCTTCAAAGATATCAAAGATATGCAACCATCAACTACTTCTGGTGCCTAGTCCATATGTTCCCTCAGGTTTTGGTTTGATGTCATTTCTGAGACCCCTCCTAGGTGTTCACATAATCAAAAAAGACTTTTGCTGCCACCCAGAATCTATCTTGGACTACATCAAGATATTTTAGGCATAGGTTGGGGCATAAGCAGTCAGAGTGAGAATCCACTCCAGGTCTTCAGCCATAAACATGGACAGTATAGAAAAATGTCTCTACAAAGGGAAAGATCAACTATGAGAAGGGTGTAAGTATAGTCTTCTGTTCAAAATAGCAAAGATGGAAGGTAGGGCTGAAAGTCAGTGCTTTGAAAGGCTTTAGTATGTGTGTGTGCATGTGTCCCCAGTTTTTTGATGTATGACATACTGATTTAGCTCTTTACTTAGATTTCTTCAGAGTACCTAAACAGGTATTATATGACTGTTAGGAAACCCAGCTATTAATACTACATCACAGATACTATGGCAGAACTCAAGCTATTAAAAACAAGCCAAACAAGCAAAATCTAGTAAACAAAATTCCTATTTCATTTATACTTTCTTACAATCTTTTTTCTTTTTTAGTGTGTCATAGATGTTCAAGATAAAAGTTCATTTCAGGTAATAAAATACACTTAAGTTTTCATAAGTCTTCATGTAAAAAACAAATCCTAAGCTGATTGACTTGTACAATTTATGATTCACCCTTAGTCACTGGAGCTTAGAGCAGAGAATATATTCTAAAAACGCCATGTTATCAGTGGATTGTCAAGTCATTTCTGATTTAGCCCCTGGCTCTAACTAGACTGTCCTGCTTTCTGCAAGAGTAATAAAAAGATAAGCCCTGAGAGCTATATAAAGAAAAAAAAAACCTCATTTGCATTCAGATGAGCTATTCTTCCAGCATCTCTTACTATTTTATCTTATAAAAATTATCATAGATTTGATCAAAAGCAGAGAAAAGAAGCATAAATCCAAAGACACGTTAACAGCAGAGTTTCTTATTATGATAACTTCAGTAGATAACTGATGCATACAAAAATGTCTTTCCACTCACTAAAATGTAGTATACAGTGTATTACATTATTGATCAGGAGTAGATGTGACACTGAAATGTCAAATAACTTCACAACAAGCTGAAATACAGAATTTCATCTTAATAAGGCTTCTCTTAAAATGCTGATATGGTCCCTAAAATTTGATGACATTTAATAAGTCTCATTTTGGCCACCACTGCACATAGCATGCAAAATATTTTATTGATAGAAACAATATTAAAGGGATATAGGAATGCATTCATAGTATATACACTGTACACAACATTTTCAACCACATTATCGTATATGTCACTAGCAGAAGCCTGTAGGGCAATCTATTTGTAAATTTACATATATAATCTCCTAATGTAAATGTCCTTACATACATTTAGTACAAAGGAGTGAAGATCCTCAAGTAATATAGTCATTTTGCTCCACTAACACAAGAACATTAGATACTGATATTTACCAGTACAAGTTTTGGTAGGATGCACAAGTGTAGACCTCTCTCATGCAGAGCAGACCCTTTCCCAAGGATCTTTTAGCCTGTGCAAATAAGATTACTGGATAGGGATTAAAATTTAGTGGCAGATAGCAAACACTACTGTTTCTTCCTCTATGACAGACAAGGTGAAGTTTACTTGTGGTAACATTTTTGACCAAAGAAATATAAGTAAAATTTAGAAGCTAAGTACTTTTAGGCATGGGTAAACTTAGAACATGGTTTAAAAGGGCAGATTTCTAGAAGATACAAAGCAGATTCTTTCAATTTTTTTTTTTTTTTTTTTTTTTTTTTACATGAAGCTTAGCTGTGAGGAGTAGAAACTGTTATATCACAATATGTGAGGAAAACAAAATCAATAGAAATTACTGTTCTCAAAGAGGACAGGAGTCTGCTGTACCTTACAGCATAATACGTGGCTGTCACTGGTTGGATAATTATATTCTATGCATGGTTTTTAGTGGAAATGAGTTGCATAGACTTAGACTATTATAAAAGATGAATCAGAACATGGAAAGAAGCTCCTAGGTACACAATCTGTATAAGACACTTCCTTTCTTTCCACAAACTGGGGAGGAGGAGACCCAAAAAAAGGGGTGGGAAGGGAGAAGGACTAAACTGTTCATTACATTTGCCTTTGGAGGATCAAAGCTGTTGACTGAAATCTGTCTTAGCTTAGTGGTACCCTATATCCTCACCTTGCCCCTTTGCACTGTCACTGAAATATTTTCCTTTTGTTGTAGTGAGACTTAGGTGGAATTTTGCAGTGTTAGGAAACGTAGTTTTTTATACACGTTCTGAGTGAGCCTTTCATAAGGGCTTATGTATTATGCAGAGGCTAAATATATTTGGGTGCAAAGGCTGATACAGTTCTAACTAGTTTAAAATTAAACCACTTTGTTTTATATAAAGGGCAGCCATTCTCCCAGTTACTGACTTTATAGAATAGTTTACTCAGGTTGAAGAAAACAAATGTCTGTTGGAGATAAACAAGAAAGTACATAAAGATGATCATCACAGGGATGGTTAAAAATTTCATAAAAATACCATCAACTTTTTCATACCATCAGACTTGAGATCAATTTGCAGGCCTGCAGTTATGCTTTAATATTACTGCATTATCATCTATAGTAAATCCTTTAATATTTAAAAAAGTAAATATTAAAAAGTTGAAAAATAGTTAAGCAAACTCAGAAGGAGTTGAGTTTTTTAAACTTTCTTGTTTACAGAGGGATGGAAGAGCCTTTGCCTGTTATGAATGTAGTTTTTAAACTTCTGGGCAATACTGCTCTGTGAAATACAAATTGATGGCTACATGGTATTGTTTCCAGCAGCTATATTACATCAAAGTGAGTAAAAGTACTTTGTTTTAACTTCTGTGGAAGCAATAGTTATAATTGCCAGAAGGAAGTGGTGGAATGGCAGGGTGTATGTTGTATACATTTAGTCCACAGTATGAAAGGATTTGAAAATAGCAGTCATACACAAATGATAGGTCCATGTATGTAATTAAGATTTAGTTCTTTGCACCATTTGTGCAAGTCTGTATGAGCTTGTTGACTAGGTAGATGAATCTATTGGGATAAAACACTTTCATCCAAAGTAGTTGCTATATTTTAAATCATGAAGATAAACCCATGAAGCAATCAAATAAATCTTTCTTTGGCTTCTAGTAATAAATTAAAACACTGCTAACAAATAGATGCTACATAACATGTTTTTAATGTATTTACTTTGAAACACGTATATATCACTATATTGCATAAATGTCATTTATTTACACATGCAATTTCACATTTAAATGGACAAAGGAAATTTGAGAGTTTTTGTTTTCTGTTGCTGCTGTTTATCAATGCTTCAATGTTAACACCTTGTATATTAATATACAGCTGACGTGGCATTAGAACTAGAATGTTCTGAAACTAGGAGTAAAAAGAATGCGTGGCTTTTTTCTTACAGAGAAGATAGTTTTTGCAGCAGATACAGACAACATTCGATACTAATTGTTTTTGTAAAGCATTTTAACGGAGAGACAGATGTTAATAATGCAAACTTCAGAATGCATATATCTGCTTAATACCTTCAGGGTGGATTTAGAAAGAGCAGTGTTACAGAGAGGAAGGTCAAGATTTTTAATCAACTAAGCATAAGCCATCCAGAATGTCAGGGTCAACATTACTAATATATCTCAGAGTAAGTCAAGAATCAGGCCCATCTGCTAATAGAAATTAAAGTTATAGCTTTAGGAGGAAAATGATATGCAAATAAATGGCTTATATGTGTTGTAGAGTATTGAGCATAAAGGTTCTGTTTTATACAGTTGTTTGAATGCAACAGGGGATTCCAGAGCTCAGTGTTTGAATTACTACTTTAATTTCCGCATTTGTTGTTATATAGATTTAAAATGTTCTGAAGTAGTAATGAGAAAAAAAAAATAAAGAAAATGTTATTTGACGGGATTTTTTCACAGACTTGCATATTTTGCAGTGTAAGTCTATACTAGTGTTTTAGTTCAGCTCGGGAGTGCATTTCTGAAGCTAATCTACCAGTTTTACCTATTTACTGTGCTTTGATTCATGTTGTCTATCATGCTTGGAAACTCAAGCTTCATTCCTTTTACATGAAAACAAATCATAAGTGTGTCTTTGAAATATGTGTAGCATGCTACCACTCTAAAGGTATTCACTTCTTGGAACCAGACCATAACTGGTCTGAAGAAAAGCCTTCTGAAACGTCTGTGATAATGGGCTTTGGCTCCTCCTCACCAGCTCTTCTGATCAGTAGCTCTTCTGTTATTTTACCACACTACCCGGTTATGGGAACACTGCCAGCAACAGTCTGTACAGCATCTTCTCAGGGCTTTCTCCTTAGATGCTTTTGCTTAGCTATCATCTAATAAATTCCTTCTGCAGTAAGTTTTCTAAGCAGTGAGTCAGCGGTTTAATCAGTGTTGGTTCTCCCCTCTAAAATGGAGTGGGAGCTGGAGCTGGCATTAGGAACCTGTTACAATGCACAAAGTGGAGCTGCAGTCACTACTGTAATATTACTGTATTTAAGTAGATTCTTCCGTAATATGGTCCAACTTTTCTAAAAATTTAGCTTGCCTGTGTAGGTGTAATTTTAATATCTATGTTTCTCAAATCAGCAGAAAAAAACCTTTGTAGTTTCATATTTTGTTTGCCTTTCACTAAAAAGGAAACATTTTCTTACCCTCTGTTGCGTGATTTTCTTATATATTACTGGCAGAGTTCTGAGCCTTTTTCAAGTTCCATGTGGTGACAAGTCATTGCCAAGGACAGCTGAAGTCAGAAAGGGTTTTTACTGGCTTATGTGAAAAAGTAATTGGCACAGGAAGCATTTCTAATCAAATCAGGAACAGACCTTGATTGTACTCTATGTCTGTGAAATAGGGAAAAAAGGAAAAAGAAGGGGGATGAGAGGCTTAGATTGTAGCCCTTCCTCTCTTTTTAAGCCAGATTTTCAAAGAAGGATCTAAAATTGCATTTCAAGGTTGGGTTGGGTTTTTTTTTCCCCTTTCATTTGCAGTCTAAGAACTGCAATTTTACAGGCTTGTTTAAAATTTGGTCCATAAAAATCAGTCCTTTGCTTTGTATTTTGGGAACTTCTTAATCTTGGAAATTTCTTAATCTCTTCAGGCCGTTGAAGGTCAATCAAACACTGCATGTTTCATTCTTCCTTTAATACTGTTTGTTTATTGGAGTTTGACTTTCAGTCAAAGAAATAGATATTTCTGATAGCAGTCTAGCAGTTTTAGCATGGAACTCTGTGAAGGTCCATTTACTCTAGAAAGATGGGTAAATTAGCTCATGTGAAGATGTGCAATACCTGGCCCTGATGCTTCTGCTTCATGGTACAGCATAATTAAGGTCAGTTTGGCTGTCTCTGACTATCTAAGGTCTGCAGTGTTCACATGCACTTTTCAGCCTGTGCTTTTTAATGTAAAATACATTGTGTAGGTATGATCACTTGTGGAGATTGAATAATTGGAACAACTACTTAATCTAGTCTTGGTCCTTTGCATGCCTGTAATTTGTTATTCTGAAGATAAATTAACCACACTTCTATGGAATCAGGTTCTACCCTATATGATAAAAGTAATTAATTCCCTGTAAAATGAAACAGTTTCAGCAACAGAAGTGCTAAAGTCAGAAAACATGATAAACTCTCAAGTGATTCAGCATGACATCTCAAATAATGCCTTGCCATCTGCCAGTCAGCAGCAGGGTGTTCACAGGTTCACCAAAGCTAGTTGATAACAGTATTGGGTGTCCGTGGAAAGGTTTTGGTAGTGAAGGAGCTGCAGGACATGCTGGACACAGTTGGTTCCAGCCAGCTCTGCAGCGGACCCACTGCAGGACACAGCTGAGCCTATCAGCCAAGTTGGTCATGCCTCTGTGAAAATGCATTTGAGAAAGGACAAAAAATGCTAGAGGTAGAAGATGAGGGAACAAAAGAGTGAGGAACAAGAGTGAGTTACAACAGAGGGAGTGCCATGGTCAGAGGAGGAGGTGCTCCATTAGCAGAGCAGGCACTTCTTATGAAGGGACTGTGGATAAACCCAGGTCAGAGGAGGTGCACCCCTGAGGGGACAGCAGCACATTCGTAAATCCATGCTAGAGCAGATATATCCCTGAAGGGTCTGCAGCCCATGGATGAATGCAGAGCAGAGCAGATACACCTCCAAAGGGGTTACAGCCTGTGGAGGACTCAGGCAAGAGCATGGGAAAAGGGAGAAACAAGGTGTGGTAGAAGGAAACCCCTATCTCCTGATCACAGCTTCCCCTGCCCAACACTGCCCATTGTCTCACTGAAGGGTCAGAGTGTAACCTGTGGCCATAACAAGGGGGAGGAGAAGTGTCTGGGATGATGTTGAGCCTGGAAAAAGGAAAAGAAAGGGTTTTTTCCCTAAGTGTAGAAATGTCTGTTTCTTTTCATTTGTTTTTGTTTCCCAGTACCTGAATCAGTAATTAAATATTTATTTTAATTGGCAATAAATTCATTTTTCCGAGTTGAGTCTCTTTTATCAGTGATAGTACTTGGTAAGTGATCTCTCTGACTTCATCTTAAAGCAGCTTTCTTCATCCTGTTTTTCTTATTTTCCCCCCTGTCCCCCTGAGGGGAAGGGGTGAGCAAATGACTGAGTGGGAGTTTGGCTGCTAACAAGGGCCAAACCACCATCATAACTACGTATATTCAACCTTAGAGATCTGATCAAGAATCTACTCTTTCTTCTGAGCCAATATTTGTCATGAACTTGTGGCATGGTTAGTGGTAGACAATAAAACCATGCTCAGCCCCAACTCCCACTTTTTTTGGTTCATCTGTTCCGGGATATTGATGTGGCCTTAGGACTTGTCTATTGAGATGAGTGATCATCATCAGAGGGATCATTTCTTCCAGTCCTCATGTTTCATTTGGCTTTCCCTTCCTTAAGAAACTGCCAAATCAGTTACAGACCAACTAAGGCAACATCTCAGTCAATCTTCCCAGATGAACAATATGAGAAGCTAGGCTGTAGCTGTAGCCCATACTGACACTAGTGATGTGTGCTCTGTGTCATAAAAGGTGCCTTGATAACACTGAATGAAGCTGTGAAGAAAAAAGTTGAGAGAATTTCAATGTCTGCTCCCCATCTCAGAGGAGTTTGGGGCTAATGAAATACTCTTTTGGAAGATGTTATGAATTAAAGGTCTCTGAATATTTTAGTCACTGATTTATTGCACCAAAGGGGAAACCTTTTATCATCACCTACTCATCCTAGACATCCAGACATAAAATTAAAATGCACCATCTGCTCCACATTTGAAAGAAAGCATGTACACACTAACCATTCTGGACTAGGTTTGCCTGCATTCGACTTGCTGTAGTTGGTTCAGAGGGTCAGAATTCAAAACATGTATTGGTCATCATGCAAGGCAAAAATGGATTTGGCTATAATCTGGATTACAGACATTTTCTTTTCACTCACCCTCGCTTTAACTGTTTGGTGAATATGAGAAACTGTCACAAATTTGTAACACTGACTTTGAGGTGATCACAGACTTCCGAATTACCAAAGAGTAGTTCTTAAAATAGATTCATTGCAAAGAGTGACAATGCTATCATTGCTATTTTTTAATAGATAATTTTTATTTGTTTGATCAAACCCAAGAACATACTTAATTTTAAACTAAGTGGAATTCTTCCTGGGTGAGATTATGAAGAATATAGTGTTTATACCCACAGCATACTGGTAATAGAGTAGAACAGTTTATAAGTGATTTGGCATTCAAGACTTATTTTCTCGTTACTAAACCTCTACTAGCAAAATTCATAAGTTGATGATATCTACCTCTAGAGCAGAAAATATTTATTGACTTTATTGACATTTTAATATACTTTGTCAAGTTTTGTTGATTAGTTCCTATTGATCCTGAGACATGTGGGATTACTTTTGCTTCCTAAGTGAAAGAATGTGCAAACACTTATATTCTGGTTTGGGGAGGATTGATGCATATGGCTTTGTAATTCACTTATGAAAAGCATCATAATGATGAATATTTAAGACAGAAATGATAATACTTAACATAAGAATATGTGAAAGGTCATTATGTGAATTTATTTCTTGAATTCTGGATAAATTAAATGAGGCTTTTGGGGAAAGCATGAGCAGGATTTTGTATTGACTTTGGTAACCTCCGATTCTTCTTTCTTTTCTCTTTCTGCTAGAACTTGTTATGAACTTGTTATGTCCAAGTATAATGTATAATTTTGTAATTATTTTCTTTCAAATGAAATCATTCTTGCATGGAGTTGATATATTTTGGGGAGGGGGGGGAAATGGAGAAAAAAATACCCACTTTTGTGATTACAATTTAAATTGTAACCCTTTCCAAGATTTCACTAAGCATTGGATCAGGTTAAAACCGAGTGGATAACTCTATCACTAAGGAGGAAAAACCACCTTTCAATCCCTGTGTTACGAGTTTTCCGTGACCCACAAGAAAGTAAAAAAAAACAAGTTCCACTCAAAGTCCAGAGAAATGGATGTAAAATTTCCTGTGCTATTTTTAGTTTACACTTCTTTCTGCAGATGTCCTACCAACTGTAGAACATCTGAAGAATTTTGAACTATATTTCCTTTATTTTATAGGCTTTATGGAACATCCGCTGTAATTGCTACTGCTACAATTTTCTTGTGTCAGTATACTGAATTTATCCAAGGAATGCTAGTATCAGCAGTGACAGTAGTAACATAGTTGTGAGAGATGAGTGAAACAAAAGTAGTTATTTCCAAAAATTAAACAAATGTATGCCTTGTTCATCTCGTAAATCTATGCTTTCCAGATAATAATACATTTTTCATGAAACAAAATATATATTTCCCCAGGTGTGTAATTGTCCAATGAGTATAGAACTATTCTGAATGAAGCAAATAACAAGCAGATTTAAAGCAAAACAATGTTGGTTAATGTGTTTTGATTATATGATTATATTATTTGGTTATATTTTGATTATGTACAAGAAAATATACATTTATTTTAAAATTTAATCTACCTTTAACCTCATACCTTACAAACTGATGAATGTTGAATCAAAAGCAGACCTCAAATAGTTCCTTTAAATTCTCCTAATTCAGAGGCAAACTATATTTACAGGGTTGGGTGCTCAGGAAATGGCAAATATTTATTTATCCAGCTACCTCCATATTTTCCACTGTCATTATTCACAATGATCCCTGCAGTGATAAGTGGTCAATGACCCCAGTGCGGGGTGAACTACAGCAGTCTTACAGAGTTGTCCGTTACTCATCACAGTGGTAGAACAACTGCGACAGCACAGTGACATTTTGCTAAAAGCTTGCATTTTTCCCGGTAGGTTATTATACAGGCAGAATAAAATGTTTTCTTAAAGACCAACCACATTTTTTCTCTGCCTGAAAGGTCACTTTTGTTTGTTATTTCTTATTTTGGTGAAAGATAAAGTTAAAAAATGAAGTCGAAACTCAGATAGTAGAGGAAACTCCAAAACTACCAAATGGTAGTACTTGTATAAATGTCTCCATTTACATGTTCAAACTTGCTCTTAGGGAACTTAGAACTAGATTTAAAACTGTTTGCTAGGTGGTGTCAGCTGCTGATTATCTCAGTGAAATGAATGTTTCTTCTTCCAGTTGTTTTCTGTGCTGTTTTGGTATCACTTCTAAATGTTGCCATTATTGAAATTGTGTATCAGTTCAGGGAGTAACTTTTACCTCTTTGAAATTGTAAAGTTGATTTGTAATCTTTTGTCTTATTGGATTTGTGTGAGTGGGTAACTTTTTGGACAAAGCACTGAGAAGTTAGTTACAAGTTTCTTCAGGGAAATTCCTTTCTCACATGTATACACCCTTAAGTGGAGCTGAGGTTAATGTTCTGTGCTGCAGTTTGGGTTCATTGCATCTCCTCCTCTCACCGTGCACATCCTAGAAGAAGCTGGCTCTCCTCCCTGTTCCCTCCCGTGCTGAATGGAGGGGAAATAGCATTCGAGATCCGTTTGGACTGGGCTCTGGACAACCTGATCAAGTTTAAGATGTCCCTGCTCATTGCAGGGGGGTTGGACTAGATGACCTTTAAAGGTCCCTTCCAACCCATTCTATGATTCTATGATTTCTCTCAACTTGCTGGCTGCACTTGTGTTAATACAGCCCAGGATACTGTTGGCTATCCTTGCCACCAGGGTACACTGCTGATTTGTGTTCAATTCTTTGTTGACCAGCACTCCCAGACAATTTTGTGCAAAGATTCTCTCCAGCCGGTTGGCCATACAGTGTTGCATGGAGTTATTCTATCCCAGATACAGCACTCTGCATCTGCTTTTGTCAAACTTTAAGGTTTTTGTGAGTTCATTTCTCCAGCCTGTTACAATCACTCTGAATTGCCTTATCATCTGGAATGTTGATGACCACCCCCTGCCCTTCTTGTGTCATCTGCCAACTTGCTGAGAGTGTGCTCTGCCTCATCGTGCAGGTCATTAATAGCAATGTTAAACGGTACTGGTGCCGGTATTGATCCCTGAGGGATGCCATTACTAACTGGCTGCCAGCTGGAGTTCATATAGCTGATCACAACCCTCACAGTTGACCTGTCCAGGTAATTTTCTACCTACATTATAGTCCGTTTCTCCAGGTGCTATCTCACTGATTTGGTTAAAGGATACTTTGGAAGACTATGTCTGATGCTTGTGCTGGTGAGTGTGCAGTATAGTTATCGAGAAACAAGCTGTCAGAGTTAACATTCTTCTGTAAATACCAAGATTCTCCTGATGGCAATGAGGGATCTGTATTTTAACAGAGGTGATTAACTGGTGGTGGTGTAAAGAAGCAATATGCAGAACATGTCACAGAAGTCATTTAAGCAGGGACTACACATGGTTAATTTTTAAAACTAAAATAATTTGATTTTTGTATTGAAGGAAGAAGATTCCTAATGCCATTTTGAGTGTCGCAACAGAATAGAAAAAAGAAATTAGTGTATTGCTTGTGACCACTATGGAAAAGAACATTTGTGTGTGTTGTCATTTCTTGTAGATGTAGCCCCAGATTTTCATTAGTTTGGCAGATGTCCTAGTGAAAGCAAGTCTGTTTTAGTAAGTATTTGAAAGGCAATCAAGCACAGAACCATCTCAGTAAAACTCTGTTGTTTTATTTTTATTGAGGTTTGGGGTTGACTTGCAAAACCTGAAAATTGTCTCCTTGGGGAGCTAGTAATTTAGATTCTAGGGAGATTCAGCACTCAATGTGAAGGATCAAATGCAGCTTTCAGGACCAGGGATTCTAAACGTACAATTGGTTATCCTTGAAACAAAAACATTTTAAATCTGTTCTGTGGACAGGTGTTGCTTCTGTGTTATTTCACATAACCCATTAAAAATTTCATGCCTGGAGAAAACACATAGTGCTGTGTTATTTCCTTGATATAGCACTTTGGAACAGCTTTTCCACCATTTTATGAAGCTGCCCACAGAAATGTAATAGACATGTGAAAAGTTTTCAAAGGGAAATCAGTGTAGCTCTCTAACCTCCTCTGTAGAAGTCTGTGGTGAGTCATTAGTCATGTAGCTGATTATACATGATGTTGGAAACAGAAAAATAACTGGTTTGCAGCTGGATGTATTGATAGAATCAAAGCATAGCATGCCTTAAACTAGTAAATGAATTAAAATTCTCACCTGTTAAATTGTTATGCTGATACTATGATAATAATTATGATAGCCAAAATGGGTTACTAGTGAACAAACTAACACCCAATTTTTATCTGATTTTTTTTTTTTTTATCTATAATGTAGTGAACAGATTTTTAAGAAATATGCTTTCTCTCACAGCTGAAGAAGGTGTGCTTCATACTAACACAACGATTCTTATTATAGCTTTGGTTTTGTAGAAGAATAGTTTCACCTCAAGATGATTTTCCTTACTCTCATTTTAATTTGTATTTTATGTATTATTGCCTGACAGGTTGACCTTTTCAGGTTGCATGCTGTGAAATGTTGCTACTAAGGATAGTTGATATCAAAACAGGTTCTTTCCTAGCTCTTATTAAAAATGTTGAAAGATGAAATATTTCTAATTAAGCTACAGAACTGTGTATTATTAGAAACTTGTACTTAAAAAAATAACAGATACTTCTTGCCTTCCTGTACCTGGAAAGACAGTTAGTGCCAATTGAACTTCTGAAATAATATGTAGAGTTCATGAGTGGTCACCACAAATGGTATTCAATTTTGAAAAATGCAATTTTTGTTAGAAATCATTTTGCTTTAATAATACAAGCTTATATCCAAACCAGGGAAAATTAGGTATGTCCTTGCACATCTGCATTTGTTTTATATTAATCATGGGGTTGAGTTTCCCATCTTTTTAGCCCAACTGCTTCAAATAGCAGTTTTATATACTTGCTGGCTTGTTACTTATCTTTTTAAATGGTACATCTCAGGAATGTAACTTGATGTTGTTGTGTACTGTGAAAACATGTTGGTTTTAAATCTGTATTCATTAACTGATTTCTGTGAAAGAACGGGGAGGTTTTTGTGTTTTAAGATGCAAAATAAGATAAAAGGAAATGTCCAGAGACCAGTCATAGGCAAAAATATTTTTTAATGTTTCTCAACAATATAGTTATTATTCTCAATAATCAATGCTGTCTTAAGGTGAGGAAAACCTCTTATTTGCAGTCAAAAAACAGGGCTGATCAAGTTTTGTTTTCCCTTAAAGCTATATAGAAAGCTTGCAACTAAGCTTGGAGGACCTAAACCCAAGACACAGACAACAACCCAGTATCTTTTCTTCTATGATATCCTCCTAGAAAAAGGTAAACACACCTATTCCTCTTTTTTTTAAAATACAGTTAAAAACTGACCATACATGCAAGGAAGTTTTAGGAGGAAGCTACCTGTATGGGGAAAAAAAAAATTCTTTACAGGAAAATTTTTAGTACATTTAAATCTTATCTGTTAGTTTATGTAGAAATTCTGCTGATCCTCTAAAGCAACTGACTATTACAGTGTTTTAAAGTATCTCATAATTTTAAAGTATATTTTTATTTCAGGCATTACCGTGATACACACTATAGTTTTAATTCTGTCCGTTTGAAATCCCTAAGATACTAGTAGCAATTTTTTTTTTTTTTGTATTCATGGAAGTCTAACTACCCAGTTAACAGCCAATAGCTAGCACAAATTAGGAAATTATTCTTATATCAGATAAAAAGCCTTTATATTTCTTGTTGTTTTCATCTTGTTTATGGTATATCTTCAAAGACTAAAACTTCTCTCTCAGTGTTCAGTAATAAAAAACAGATAACTTTTTTTTTTCCTTGAGCTAGATCAAAGTTTTTAACAAGCTTTAATAATAATATGAAGACAGTTTTGCCTCTCCTCATTTTCCTAGCAGATGTAAATCTATTAAGACTGGCAGATTTATCAGCAGTTTTATTTGTAATTATCTAAAAACACTACTTATCCTGGTCATATTTTTTTAGTGTCTGACCAGTATTTTATAAATAACAACTGTAGAGACATTGCATCACTTTTCCTTAACTGAAGCTGCATATATTTATGGTTATAATTTAGTTTGAATCTTTGTGACAATTAAGAGCTTTGTAGCTGCCTTGAGTACATAACATAACATGACAGAGAAGATAAAATGTGGTTCAGACAGATAGCAGCTCTGTGATTACAGCCTAGCAAGAAACTGAATAGTGCACACCAGCATTCTTTCCCAACTCATGTTTGCTACCACTTTTTTAGGGGTAACTGAAGTGAGGCTTCCTTCTTGCTGCTTGGTTCCAGTCTGCCTGCAATCTTGCAGTCTTCTCTTTCACAGGATGTGTAAGGTAAGCCGATACTGCACAATACTAGAAACTGAAAACCTCAGACTTCTTCTATCCAGCCTTAGGAGTGTATCTCCTAATGTCATAATTTAAAGAAGGGTAGGTTCTCTTGTGGAGCAAGTGCCTACACAGAAAAGCACGCTGACACTGAGGAAAGAAAATAACATATGCATTTGGCAGTGAAGCTTTTTTCTTCCTTTCCAACTCCAAAGAAAAGAAGAGTGACAAATATAGTGATAAAAAGGCAAAGCATGTAAGTCATCCTCTAGTTCTGGAGTTAGTAGAGTCTGTGATAAGAGCATAACAGTGGGGAGCAAGGTGTAAACACTTCCTCTTTGAATTTCCCCTCATCTGTACATTGCTGGTGAGACCTATTTTCTTGAGGGTGGAAGGCAAAGTCTAGCAAAGGTATGGCAGGGAGCACATTTTTGTCTTCAATACTTTTTGAACGTTAACAGCAAGCTATATGTCACTATTTTTTGTCTGTCTTTCATAATATTTTACTTTCTTTTTTTCCCTGATATTTCTCTTTCATTCTGCAGGCTTTCCCTCCATACTTTGTGCATGTTCTGTGTAGCTTGTGAGTCTTTACAAACCTTTGATTTTTTTTTTTTGCATTGCTTTACTCATCTACCTTGTCTCTCTTCTTTTAGTACTTTTTGTTCCATGCCATTCATAACACTGTTCTTTTCTCTTTGAAGATTCTTCATTTCCTTTCTGTGTCCTTCTTAGTACCTTTAAATATTTCTTTGAAGCTGACGCTACTTGCTTTCATCCAGTGTTGAATTCAGTCCTTATTCCTCTGCTTATATTCTCAATTGATGGAATCCTTTCTCATTGATTTTTACAAACCTAAACATTTTAGCAATGTCTCTCAGCTGACATATAAAAGAAAAAACCCAACATTTGTTGGCTATTATTATTTCTTATAAACTGTGGACCAGATTGTTCTCCAGGATATACAGAGCTAATAAAAGTTTAGGTAGGAATGTCTTATGAATTTTTTATCTCTAAAACACAAACTATTATGAAAAATGCAAGAGTTCAAGTGTAACATATATGGATTAAATTTACAGGGAAATCCTTATTAAATTTGACTTCACAGCTTTGCATATTCCTTTACTTTCATTGTCAAATTGGCAGATAATTGGAGTCTATAAACAAAAAACTAAGGGAAAATGAATAGGAAAAAAGTTGTTCAGTATTTATAACAATAAATTGTGGCCACCCATTGGTGGTACCAGGTGGCAGGTTACAATTCTGCAGTTGTGTTATAGAATTTATTTCCACAAGATCGAAGTTCAGAATGGCAACAAGCAATTTAACTGAAGAAAACTGATGAGTACCTATTAAATACAGTGGTGTGGAAGCAGTTTGTGACTCAGAAGAACTCCAAACTCTGAATGATTGATGAAGTCAAAAGAATACTCAGGGAAAGGTAAACACTGTATTTGGCCTTTCTTCATATGTGGCCAGTTTCCACTTTGACCTAAACTCATATGGCCACTCTGAAGTTTACAAAAAACCATGAATTAAGTCATACACAATCATCAGCACAAACAGAGACTTTTTTTTTTTTTTTTGATTGAACGCTTAAATTCTTATGTCCTCTTGAAAATAAGCATGATGAATGACCAGAACTCTGACTGTCTCAGTGCGATCATCTGGCTTCAGGCCATATTTCTTTTTCTAGTCACTCAGAGGCTCTTGCCTTTATATCACAGCTCCAGGAAGCTTTCTTCGGCTCATGGAGCAGGAGATGTAGGCTTGACTCTGTCAGCCCACCAAGTCACTAATGAACTTTTTCAGATACTGAACTCAGGGACTCTCAAGTCAAGTCAGAATATGCTAAATGCATTGAAACATTTTTTTAGGATTTGAAAGCTTTTTAACTAGATTTTAGGTATTTAAATGCTCTTTATATACAAGCCACAGCTCTATTACAACTTACAGACATTTCATCAAGCATTTGAAAATACTCTGAAAACTTTTCAAAAAGACGAACGGTAGAAATCTTACAGTGAGAAAGGTCTGATCTTCCTAATGGGCTCTGGCAGAATTTTATGGCTCTTCTACAGTAGCTAGTTGAAAGTAGATGGACATCCTAAATTGATTCCCATGGTACTCACAAAGGCTGTTAGGCGATATCTTCCAGTGGGGGTAGAATAGTTTTTATGCTGAATTTTTCTTAATAGTTCATGTCACTTAAGGTATGATAGCTTTTCTTAATGAACAAAGGTTTATTTTAGAAAAAAAGACCAAGTAAAATGATATGCTTGATACGGTCTTTCAGATTTGTGTTTATGATGTTTGGGGCTCAAAAGGCTAAATTTTTTTTTTTTTTTTTATATAAGAAAGGAAGCTCTGTTGAACCAAACAGTGCTTAAAAGGAGTATTTTAGAAAACTGAGTATTCAGGGATGCTTATATCCAGGAAAGCTGAGGGACTACTGCTGTTCCGTATGAAGACTTAATCAGTTAAGACAGCTGTGCTCCCTTTGCAATCAAGGGGAATTGAAAGAGAAAAGGTCAGGTTCAGTATCAGAAGGCAGTCCTATGAAAAAGAAGCAGTTTTTATCTTTCTGAACATTTAATTACTTTATTAAGCTATAGGACTTCCTGATATTTTGCTTCCCCCCTGCCCCCACTTCTCTCTAACAGGCAGTGGGTCTTTGCTATGTAATTGGTTTTGGTTTTCTTTCTTTGATAATTATGAACTTTTAAAGTATGTGATCTCTCCATAAACTTCATCATAACTTCAGGTTATTGCACAATGTTGTTCCTGATAAGTTTTAAATTTCTGTGGCTCGAGTGAATTTGGTAAGGTGATATAGTGTTCTTTGACATAAAGACCAAAGTCTTTTAAAACCGCTATAACAAATTTTAAAGTACAAATTTATTTTTATTTTATTCATAAAATACATAAACTTTATTATATAAATTTCATATACTGAAATTCAAATTGTTAAATAAAAATCTTTTAAATGTATAGAAGAATTAAAAGCTAGATCAACAGAGGTTGCTTAGCTACTCTGTTGTTTTCTGACTAAATATTAACTATCTACTGATCTAAGGGAGTTCATAGTCTTCAAGACAACATCTAGGGAGAGGTGAAAGCAAGGATGGAAGCCCAAGAACTAAGCTAGGAGCTAAAAAATTGGTAAGGACATATTGTAAAGTCTGTCACTTTCTAGCACATAGATAACTTTTTATTTGGCACTGTATTCTGAAACTCCTTACTGGAGACAAGTATGCTTTCCATGAATCAGAAAGGAGTCAATTTTCTTTTCAAAAGAGAAGTGGACTTTTTACTTAGTAATTTTGTACTCATCTGGAATACTGCACATTTGATTGTAGAGAGCATTGAAGTATTTGAAGCCAAGACAGAACTCTAGACTGCCTACTCTTGAGATTGCTATAGCATTATTAGAAAATGAATTTTATGTTCCTTACACTCTTTTACTGACTTGATGGCTATTTAGTTCATTATAAAATAGAATAATTTTCACAGGAGTGAGGAAGGGATACCTGAGCAGTATCTTCTGTGCTATGAATGAGTAATCTCACATTTGAGGTGTTGCATACAAGGAATACTGATATGATTTTTTTTTTTCCAGCTATAGGTTATGTACCTCCTGATCCATTTAGAGGTTCTTTGAGAACATACCTTAGATTATATCACCACCAGATTTCAAACCCATTTTGTGAATAGCAGCAAGGTGTAGGAATGAGATAAGTCACTGGACTGTCATTTAGCAAGATTGAAGCACTTTGGGTGTGACCAAAAGAAAAATTTAGATAACTGATAACTTTTATTTTGCAGGTACGAATACCCAGAGATCATGAACAGTTTCCACTCATAAAAATGCATTCTCAGCTACTATGTAAGCCTAAAATTTGGATTTATGATTAAGATGACTTATGTGAGTAAATTCTCTCCAAGTTACCTTGTGTATCTAATTCAAAGAATGTAATAAAATATCTTCCTGATATTTTAAGAGCTCTAACGTGCTATCGACATTGATGTAACTAATTATATGTATACTTACTGATTATGCTGTCTCTTAAATTCAAGATTATACTTTGAAGTGCAATAACAGGTAAAATCTATGTGAACCAGTAGAAGTAGATCCATTTCAATATTTTAAAGCAGCTCCTATGAAGAAATAGATACAGGAGGCGTGTGTGTCACAGTTCAAAAGTAATGCAATTCAGTGCATAACCTCTCTTCTAGCGTATGAGTTTTCAAAAGGAGAAATGAAACAGTTCATTTTGACAAATTCCATTAGCTGAGGTAAATCAGCAAAACTTTCCTTCTCCTGAACTAGGCATTTATTGCAGTAGGCAAATGATTTTTAAGGCTAACCAAAGTTTTCTTTGAAAAAGAATGCAATGTAGGTTGTATTAACACATTTTTGTGATTCTGATGTGAAGCAGTAGACAACTCAAGTTATCTTTAAACAAAAAATACCTGCATGTGTGAAGGACATGACAAATGAGAAAGTATGACAGCCTTTAAAAGAAACCAGCTTTTTTGTGTATACAAATAAACTTCAGTGGCAGCTCGAGTGTCTTCTAAAGAGCAGTGCTTTAGGCCTCACTTTGCTTAGCCAGGAACTAGGATTTAATACCATGAAAAATATTCCCAGCACTGAGGCAAACAGTTGATACAAAACTGACTACTGTATGAGCCTCACAGGGATCCTGTTTTGCTTTTCTCTGAAACACTGGCACATGCAAAATAGCAGTCTATGCACCAGTGATCTGATAGGGTATAGCAAATCTTGTCTTCGCTTGAAAGTTTTTTCATGTATGGCTATTGGAATGAAGTGGTTTTAAAGAGCTATAGGTACTAGGATTTTTATCTCTTATTCTTATTTCAGATCTCAAATGCAGGGGTAAATTATTTTCCTCCAAGAAGACAGATTCCATATGTAAATTTAAGCATGTTTAAAGTTGTCCTCTGGGATATAAATCACTGTTGGAGGACAGGAAGATAGGGTGTGTCTGAAAGTTGGTGTTTACGTGGAATTTAAAGCCAACATGAGTATGTCTGTATGCTTGATACTAAGCAAGCTGTTGCCATCTGTTCAGAATAACTGGCTTCCATAGACAGCTAGAGGGTAAGGATATGGAAGCAAGTGAAAACTGGAACAGTATAGAAAAAGCAGGTGAAGTCTTGGACATTACTGGGCAGATGAGAACATCCATATGCTTCCTCTATGGAGTAGTAGGGCTTGTTACTGCTTAGTCTGTAATCAGAGGAAGAGAAAGAGGAGGGCAGATTGGTGTTTCTTGATGGTGCTAATGTGTCCCTGGAAGGATGAACAAGTTCGTACAGATGCTTATAAAAAGCAATCTAGAAGGAATAACTCAGTCATGAAATCTACATTTGCCTATTCTACCTTGATTTGTAAGTCTCTGTAATTTCTACAGCTGTATGGAGATAATAGTGTAAGAAGGGTTTTGAGCAAGTTATTACAAATAATATTCTGATACGAACAGAAAACAAAACTACTAATTAACCAAATTTGCTGTTCTTAATTCTAAGTAGTCTGGATTACATTAACTTGTGTACATCTTTTATAAAGATTATAAACATCCCAATATTCAAAGATTCTGAGAATATGCAAGGTGTGGAGTTTGAATCAAGCAATGTTTACGTAAAGGTTTAATGTCATTGGGCTCTTTGGGATAAATCTGGGAGCACACAAACAGAATCACAGAATCATCTAGGTTGGATCATCTAGTCCAACCATTAACCTAACACTGACCATTTCCAACTACACCATATCCCTCAGCGCTATGTCAACCCTACTCTTAAACACCTCCAGGGATGGGGACTCCACCACCTCCCTGGGCAGCCCATTCCAACGCCTAACAACCCGTTCTGTAAAGAAATGCTTCCTAATATCCAGTCTAAACCTTCCCTGGCGCAACTTGAGGCCATTCCCTCTTGTCCTATTGCTTATTACTTGGTTAAAGAGGCTCATCCCCATCTTTCTGCAACCTCCTTTCAGGTAGTTGTAGAGGGTGATGAGGTCTCCCCTCAGCCTCCTCTTCTCCAGACTGAACAACCCCAGTTCCCTCAGCTGCTCCTCGTACAACATGTGCTCCAGACCCTTCAACAGGTCTGGTAATTCAGGTAACATATGAGTTTAAGAATGGAAGGTCATACCTTCCAAATTAGCTTCATGTTGCATTAAAACAAAACAAAAAAACCACAGAAAAACAACCGCCCCACCCCAAAAACCTCAAAACTTCAAAGTTCAGTAGCCTTGGCAAGTTAAGTCTGCCAGGTTAAAAGACTAATGCTGAAACATCTGCGCTTCAGCTGGAGTATATGCTATTCTAGTTTATTAGGGTTGGAGTTTTGTCAGTCTGTGAACTCACATTCAATACAGTATCATTTGTCAGAAGTCCATTTCACTTTTACAGTCCCTCTGTTTTCCCACTTTTGAATTATGGTTTTCTTCATGCCTTTTATATGTGGAATTCTTTGTGATAAAAATAATACATGGTACATAATGTCTTATGTTTCTGATTTGAATTTTTTTCTAGTTTTAAATAATTACCTTTTGTTTCCATTCGCTGGAGAAATAATTTTACAGTTTCAGTGTTCTTTTTCCTATTGCTAATCCTACTCGGGCACTAAATTAGGAAGAAGAAAAAACAGCTTCAGGGAAAATATTCTGTGTTCTTACTTACCCTTAAAAAAAAGTTACATTGCTCTCTGTTCAGATTTTGTAGAGTTTAGAAATATCTTGATGTGAAATAGGTAGTTAAGACTGCTTGCTTTCCTGTGTTTAAGTGCTAGGAGGGTATTGCAGGCTTAGTTTAGAGATTTGCTTTTAAACAACTCTTGCTCCTTATAAAATCTCTCGTTTGTTTTTTTGTGGTTTTGTGAGAACATAAATAGGAAAGGGATTATTCTGGAAAATTTCTCATCTGAAGTTAATTTGTATCCTAGAGCTCAACAGTGAATCTTCCTTATTTTTCTAAAGGCATGAAGGATGTTGGGAACTCCTCATAGACTTTTGTTTTGGGAGAGCAGTCATTTCTTTTCGTCTTCGTGAAATGCTTAGCACAGTAGAGCTGGAGCTCTGAATTACAGGGACATTCCAGGAGGATGAATAATAAATAATTTATATAACTTGAACTGTTTCAAACCTAACACAGCATGGAGCTTAACATTATAAACACATTTATCCCTAATTCTAAGTATAATGGTACTTTCAGAAAGTTTTGCTTTTCAGGAGCTCCATCTAAGACGTGTAAGGGTTTAGGTGGAGGATAAGCAGTTTGTGAGACCTTGGCTTTTGTCCTGTGGGCAGTCCTATGGCATTATGCAGGAGTGTTAAGAGGTAGATGGATGTGGAATTTAATAAGGATTTGGAAGATTGGTAGATTTGTTGCTAGGGGGGGAAAAAGTCTTCTAAAGTCACGGACCCATTATTAGATAAGGTACTGGAATAGCCTCTGAAAAAGGGTGCTGCTGTTGCATATAATTTTCCTGGAACTCAGCTGATGCACACAAGATTTGCTATGACTAATAGGATTGCAACAAAACAGAATTCAGACATTTTTCTTGTATTTTACTGAGGCATCTTTTGATCCATGATCATGCCTGGGCTGAGGACTCACTGTGCAAGGCTGAAAACGAATGACATGCTCTAAAAAGATTTTGGTCTTTGTGACTTACAAAAGGTGGATAGAACATAATTCCTTTGCTCATTGGGACTGCATATTTTAGTTTTATCTCACTCCTGTGTTCCCAGGAAGTGTTAAAAAGGTGTTATTTCCCTTAAGTTCGATGGCAGCAGAGACTCAACTGATTAGTATGGATCTATGTAAGGTTTTTTAAAAAATAAAATAAAAAATATTTGTCTGACTACCTTTTAGGCAACTTAATACACAATCTTAACAGAAAAAGAAATTATACTTCCATCTTAATTTCAGAGATGATTCCTTCAGAATAACGGTAAGGCACACTCTTGGATAGGGTAAACTGTGGCTATTCCCACAACTTCTGACAATAAGAAGAGAAACTCATTACACTTAAAGTCTTCTTAAGTGGAGTGGGAAAACACTATATACAAAGACAAGAATTTATTGCTACTCTAATTAAAGTCTTAACAATCTATTAAATACAACTGTTGTTATTAACACTCCAATTACAATGTTAGTAGCATTCCCATATCAGGCCTAGCTATTAAAACAGAAACTTGCAGGTCAAGTATATTCAGAGCTTATTCAGCTGTGTTCATGGGTGACATGCATTTATATCAAGGGTCATGTTTTGTGGCAATCACAACTCTTCCTGTTCTGTCTGTTTTCCCATCCTGGATATGTACCCAACAACCTCATTCTGATCCTTACCACTGACTGTATCAAACTACCTACCTTCTGCTGCATGCCTTTGTTTTCTTGTCAGATGGAATCACTGAAATAGACCATCTTTTGCCCAAGTTTTCTTACTTAGTTTACTTCTTGAAAATGTTTTGGCAGTTTTTTAAATCTACACTTTTATCTTAGTCTGAATACTAGTGCTGGAATATATCTAAAGTAGTAAATCTAGATGGAAATGCTCTACTGAACATAATGTAAATATGTTTAGAAGAACAGTTATTTCCACACATCTACGGAAAAAAATTAAATTGAGCCCATGAAACAATATGCCTGATTACACCAATTGGTACCTGTTTGTAATGCTTAGTAACTCTATCTTTTTTAGGTTTGGGGTTTTTCATGTTGTTTTTGGTTTTGTTTTTTTTTTTTCCAAAACCGAGAAAGAACACTTGGCTATCTACTGTGAACGTGCAATTACTGCAACTTCATGTTGCCATGCTGGGGCATGCACAAATGACCAGTTCAACATTTAACTCCCCGTTTAGGCATGTATGTGACTATTACAACCTGTTGTTATGGTGATGTCAGCTTGGCACAAGTGCACATCTATTTCAAAAAATCATTAGCAGAATTGTTAAGGTTTTCAGAACACTTGCTTTTCCTGGGTTTGATGTTGAAAGCTTTCATGAAATCTAATGACAAGTTATCTTTTGTGTGAGAGAATTCCTTACACTGAAAAGGGAAGAGTTCAGTGTTTCTCTTGCACACAAGGACATTCTCTCTGGCAGAATTTTGTGATCTCTGAATTAGTTCTTTAACACAGCAACATTCATTCTGATAAATTCATTGTTTCTATATGCCTTGGGTAGATTATGAACCCTAGCAAAATACTGGTGTGTTTTGATTTTCATGGAGCAGAAGCACAATTTACCCTTACCAGAGAGGTTACAGCAGAAGAGAACCATGATTCATTCTTCTGTCCCCCATACAGGGACAGGAAAATCATTAACAGCTCACATTCCATTTTCTAAAAAACCAACCTTGTCTCATCACAACAGCACATGTTTTCTTCATCAAATTTCCACAGATTACCAGACGAAACCTCTTTTTTTCCATGCTTGGTAAATGCCAAGGTCAGCATCTGCTTTTTCACCACTGGTTTAGCAAAACATTGCTTCTGATTATCAGGTGGCTAAACCATGCTCCAGTTAGTTTGTCTGTCACTTTTGCTACCCTGTTGAACAGAAGGAGCACTTTGATGTCTGTCTTTTCTTTTCCAGGATTATTAGCAGCACCTATGAGCTTTGACTAATTCTTATGATATATTTCAGTAGTCTCAAATGTTTCACTTTTTGTTGATAATATAAAGAAACCATAAAGTTATTGTTCAGCCCCCATGTTCAGCTTTTAGAAACCCAAGGAGTCAGGCTTGTTAATGTTGTGTGACAGGTAGCAGTAAACTACAACTCTGCTTTTTATTCCCTTTAATGATTTTATATATATATATTTATAAATTTAAGAAAAAACCCAAACTAGTGCCTTGCTTTTGCAGTAGATGAAGAGGTTTATTTTAAGAAGTTTATTCACACATAATATAGTTAATTATTATTAGGACAAAGTTTTCAGTGTATTCATTTTGTATTTTTATCTCTGATTCAGAATCAAAGTAGTCAAAATTATTAGAAATCACTATGTTAGTTATTTGTATGATTCAATATTGAACCAACTGGCTAACAAAATCACATTACTTTAGTCTTCCACTTCTTAGTGTCTGAGTCTTTAATTCCTTTAATGAACTTTAACCAGGCAAGCAGAGCTACATTACTGACACTAACACCTTCTGTCCCTTTACATTTGTTACCTTCTGTGAAATTGTAAAGAGGCACTGTGGTAACTCCAATCTGCTTTAGGCCACTCTTGATTGATTTTCTGTGAATTTTAATGATAAAGCTGCTCAGATTGCTAGTCTGAGTCATAAATGGATCTGGGATGATCACTGCATGCTCCGCTCTTTCTTAACATGATACTGTCCCCAGTGGACCTGCTTGAATTAACACAGAGACTTCAACTTCCCATTAGCCGCTGACAGCTTCATGTCAAAAAATCCTCTTCATTTGGGACACAAGGCACAAAAGGTGGTTCTCATTCCAAGCTCCAAGAAAAGGACTATTAGCGTAGAAGGAAAAAGATCTTGGTTTAGTCTGAGCCAGAAAAATAGCATCTAGCCCTAGTTGGAGATTCTAGTTGTCTGAAGTGCTGTGAGCCTCTGGAATAGCCAAATGGCCCTTCCCTGCTTGAACAGATCATGTATAAATAGGACTCTGGTGATACAAAAGACTAATAATAAACCCATGCCTGGGAGAGGCAGTGAATGAGCAGGGTCTCCAGGGGTTGGAGTTACCAAGTCATGGTGGTACTTGGCTCTCTTCCCTGGAGATGCAGTGGAATCACTTAGTCATCTGTTTATCACGCTGGAAACACCCTCTGGTAGGTTCCCAGAAGGTCCCCAGATAATGGAGTACACCTCAACTTGCTCTATTCCCCACTAGCATCCTGACATGTGTCATGTAGAGTCAGAGAGGCTAGTGATTCATCTTGTCACTGTAACCCTTATGCTTTAGCAGGCTTAAGAAAACTTTTTTTTTTTTCCTTCTGCTTGGCTTTCAAAACAGTTTCCCAGCTGGTTGCCTGTAAAACTTCTGCCATCCTGGGCATCTGGCTTGTACGTATGTATTTATATCTAGTTGCTCTAAAACATCAGGAGGCATTCCAACTACAATGTAGCTGGATAGCTGGAAAATAAAACCATGAGAGATTTATAAATAAGTCTTGTGCAGCTGGCTGCCAGCCTTATTTTGAAACATTTTTTTTTTCCTGAATATGTTATGGAAAGTCAAGATGTCCATTAGAAAAGTTTGCCTTTTAAAAACAAACACCACCACCGCCCCCCCCCCAAAAAAAAACTCTAACAAAAAAAACCCAAACAAACAAAATCCTGAAAACCCCAAACCAGGATATTCTGGGAATGTGTTGTTATTGTTCTTTGTTGTAACCAGACTGTATTTAGCATGAATTTACATATGTTTTATCTGAGGATTGATGGATGGAAAAAAATGTAAAATCTGAATGCATAAAAGAAAAAGGCACAGGAAAATCTAATTATCTCCCCTTCCAGCTCACAATCCCCAACTAATTGATGTATAAGGCTGAGTTGGCACAAAGAAAGAAATTTCAGAACATACCAGTTTCCTGATGTTGAAGAAGAGGGGGAAGTAAAAACCCACTTTGATTTGTACGTATTAAAGTTCCTGTGAAGGAGTGTTAATTCCAAAGGGGAAAACTAGGGGCTGTATTTTGCCCTCAAACACTTTCAGCAGGAAATCTTTTCTTAGGACAGAGCACCATACAGATTTCATTGTTTATTTATAACTGCCGAAGGTGTTCAGTTCCATAATACCAGCCCACCACTTGTTTGAAGGATACAATAAATCTTCCCTTTTGAACAGAATGGCTATTCGCTAGATGGAACAGTAAAAGTTCTATTAAAAGCGTGAGGCAAAAAAAAAAAAATGAGTAGGTTTTTTTGACCTACTGCTACATCGTAGAAGCATTCTCCATCTCCCACCCTGTCCTCCACTGCCCCACACTCATGCTAGCATAGGTAGTTTAGATTAATATTTTGATATGGCAACAGATCTATGTTCAGTTGAAGTACAAATGAACATTACATCAACTCTTGTAGTGTGCTCAAACATCCTTATGGGGGTTAGAGGATGTAGCTGCATGAGCAGTTCAACTTTGCAGTGAAATATAGACCCTACATAAGCCTGACCCCAAACTTGCAGATGTTCCTGAACACCTCTTTGCTTATTTCAGTTAACATCCCTTCTGGATTGATTTTGTTTCTGTTGAACAGCTGATGGGAGATAATTAACAGAGGGAGCCTCCTTTCCTCTGCACCATACTTGCAAAGAAGGAAGTAGTGAAAATGCAGCCTCATGTGGATGGGCTGGATTTTCTATTTTTGTCTCTTCATGTCCAGAGTCAGCACTGTGAAACTTCTGTTAAGAATCCTTCCAACCTTGTCTCTAATGTAATAGGCCTAGTACTAGACTTTCTGAAATGTTACCTTTCCACTTAAAAATTAAGGAAATAATACGAACCCTCCTCAAAACCTGGAAGCCTACTGACTTTGTTATATAGGTAGATAGGGTAAGAGGATGAAGAAATTATGTTCAGAAAGGTTAAATAAAGTTAACAGGAACAGTGTGCTTTAGCAGTCAAAATATCTGGATTATTGTAGTGATGTTACTAAAATGTTTACTGTGTCATTAACAAACAAGTCTGTTAATCTCTTTAAGACTTTACCTCGTGTATAAAATTGAATATTTAACTGCTTTGTCATCTTAACTCATTACTAAAATGTACCATGAAGGACAGGAAACTGTGGACATATGAGTAGATATACAATCCTTCCTTAAGGATCGTACATTTACTAGGGGTTTTTTTCTGCCTTATCCGTATTACAAGGACCGCAATATAGGATCATTTTAGGTTCCTTAAATTATGACTTTAGCAGAGAAGCAAGAAAGAAAAATTACTGTAGATGACATTTTATAATATTTCAGGCTGGGTTAACTGCAGTGAAAATCGCAATCTTGACTGCATAGACATGCCTCTAAGCAGTTGAGTCTTGAGGTCTAGGATCAAATACCTAAAATATATGTCTACACTTTGCTATATTCTAAGGGCATCTGTTCAACAAAATATTCTTCAGCCCTTTCTCTCTTCACCATAAATTGCTGAGTTCTTCTCGGTCTTTCAAACAGCTCGAGGGTTTTGGGTTTTTCTGTTTTGTTTTGCTGGGGTTTTTTTTAAGCAGTCTGTAGTGTTTTTGCAGAACAGAAATGAAATTGATGGAAAATTGCAGTATTTGCTAGTGTTTTTAGTCTGCACCTATACCAATATCCAATGTTTGGGTCAGATTGTTTTCAAGCAGTTAACTGCCTGACTGACTGAATGCTCAAGCATAATCAGGCTGATTATGTTCAAGCACAGCTTCAATGCACAATGAGAAATACGGTAGAAATTATCTTCTAAATTCCTTTACATGAACCACAGGAGGTGCTTTTGTTCAGGACTGGAGTCCTGGATAATTTGTATCATCAATGCAGTTCTGGTTTTGGAAAAAATTCAGCATGGAAATGACTGAAGTCAATTTTTATGTTAATCCTCAGACTGCTGTGAGTAGGAGTAGATGCGTGTGATTTCAGACTTATAACCAAATAAAACTCAAGTAGTTAAAATTCTGAGCTCTGAAAACGCAAGACGACTGCTTATACCAGGTATTCATTAAAACCAGATTCTAGTATACCCCAAAAAGATTAAAAATGAACATTTATTTATGAAAATTTATTTGCAGCTAAGACACAGAAAGAAAGCATAGTGGCTATAGTAATGTTTTCTTCTTTGTTCATTAGGGTAGACTAAACTCTTGCCTCTTATGTATCTTATCACACTCTTGTTGCACGTCTTACTACATTTCGAAGGTGTTGCTGTTCAAAACATTTTGTATGTGGAATGGTGGGGAGATGGGGAAATACATGACTCTTGTATAGAAAACAGAGAGCTTAGGAAAGAGACAGCTTGTATTGGTAACAATACAAAAGGCTTAGAAGGTGTCTGCATATTAGAAGTATGCGATTACATTAGGCTTTTTAAACACTTTGTTTTATTGGCCTTTGAATATATGTGATATTTCAATATGTGGTATATGTATCTTTTTAATCCTTAATCTTTTATCTTTAAAACACATGTTCTTAAGAAGGCTCTTTTGTAACGGTACAAAAATATTTGGTGCAAGGAATGTGCAAAATCAGTAATTTGACATTTTATAATTATTATCTTGTTTTCTAGAAAATGTGGGCAGGCAGAGAGGTAAAATCTTGCAGGCCTTATCAGGCAAAACTGTTCATGTCAGTAGAAAAATGTCTTAAGGACTGAAGGAAAGAACTACTGAATCAGAATTAAAAATAAATTCACAGGATTTTCTGATGACAGAGGTGAAAATTCATTTGATTTTTCTTTTCTGCAGTTTGGCTTCTAGGTTGAGAATTGTTTGTTCAGTGTTTATTAAAGATTTTATACAAAATAGAAAACCAACAATAATAGTGCACTTCTTTTCAGAACACTGTCTAGCTTGGCTGCTGTTAGAAATATATTAGATAGAAAGTTCTTACGTTGAATGCTCCCAATCTGCAGAGAATATATCTTTCTTCATCTTGGTGGTGGGCAGTAAGGTGACTTAAACACCTGAGGTTATTGTGTGAGGGTATTATAGACTAGATGTCACATGGATTCCTCTGAGCAGTGCTGAGAATAAGAAAAGGTCAGAATATTTTTATCATCTTCAGACTAGACTGAAAGGAAGTACGTGAATTAACCATATCTGAAATACAAAATCAATTTATGCTTAATCAGCTTAACAAAGGGTGAATATATTAAAACAATAATATAGGTGTAAATGTTGTTGGGTTTTTTTTACTCAGTTTCATTTTTCTTTTTCTAGCAGAAGATATAAACCTGTTGTTTTCATGTACTTAAAATATTTTTTTTTTCCAATTGGAACTTCAGAAAGATATCATTTTTACAATTTTGTTGCAGAGAAATATTCTGTTCATAAAGGTCACACACAAATGCTATGAAGCACTGAGGTCCCAAATGCATTTGAATGAGTACAGTGACATTCCCATTGTGTGTGTAGGTTAAGTCATAGCCTTAATTTTTTTTTTAATTTTGTTTTACTAAAAAGGAAAAAAAAATGTTGTTCAAGTTAGACATACTTATGTTTGAAACCATACTAGATGCTGTTGCTGAGGCTTTTTGCTAAGTTTGTTTGAGCTACGTGTTTTGACTGGGTATTAGCTTAGAAATTTTACTGTACCATTACGTGGTTTGAACCACTTTGATTTGGGCCACTTAGAATATGATGAAATTCAGTGTCAACACAAAGTGTAGATAAATTTAAAAGAAAGAAAAAAACAAAAGAAAATCCCAACTCTGCTTTCTGTCAATACACCTTCATGATCTGTACTCTACAAGGAGCACATGCTCCTTTAATAATGTGCAAACATAGATAATGGAAGAATTGTTCCATTTTCTGGCTGATCATAGAAACAGGACAGGATTAATGAAGTCATGTGACAAGTTGAACAGTGCTTTTTATTTCACAACACTTTTAAGATAGCACTTCAGAAAAACTGTCAAGTCTTGCTCCAAAGCCTCGTGATGCTGAAAGAGTAAATTGCTTAAAAGCCTTGAAGCAAGCCCTAATTCCTTGTTTTCTAAATTGTTCTTCACATGTCTTTCTGATCCTCCCTGTTGATGGAAAGTTACTTGGTAACAGTAGATGGTGATTGGTAGTATGGAAATTCAGCTGAAAATATGTAATTTAAACTTTATCTTTTAGTAGACACAGAATCTTTCTGATAAATATTAGTTTAAAGTAGAGATCTATGTACAAGAAAAAGTTAATCGTAATTAACAGCATGCAATGAATCCTTTTGTAAGTTATCACTGATTACACTGGAGAGTCTGTGCTCCTCTGCTTAATGATTCATAACGCAAATATGAAAAAATGAAGTGCATATGTATTGTTTCTTGTATAAATACATTTTCAAGTAAATGATATACAAATTCTCACCCAATCAATGATATTTTCTGAACAATTACATTTGAGGGGATTTGTCCAAACTGTTTCTCTATGAATTTCAAGACCATTAACTATCTTTGGTTTTAGTTCTCTAAAATATCTGATATTCAACATCCAACTAAAGACCAAAACATATGATATACTATAATAAAGTCAGCTTTCACAGAAAAGATGTTTCAGGCCATAGATGAGAAGCGTTCCCTCTCAGCAGTTATCTATTGAAAACCCTTTTTGTAATTGATTGTGGTTAATATTTGTGAATCTCTAGGTATGATTAGGAGTGCATAAATTTCAGTGTTTTGAATGAGTTGAAGATTTCAAAAGATGTATCAGAAAAGCACCTGTTTTAATCTTGTCCGAAAAACCAAAGTCATCTTAGAACAATTTTTGTATTTTTTTGGCTCACACCTATCATCACCCACAAGTTTAACTTGTTTTAATGGGGCATTCCTCTGCAGTTTTGCATTATCTTAAGTCCTCCTTCCTCACCTACTTGTATTTCAGATGGGTCACTTATCTCACTAAAAATTCATTTCCCACAGTACTCTTTTATTATCTCTTAAACATAGGAATCTCCTAAGCATGTCTATTTTGACATGGGGGTTCCCATCTATTTCAGAACTTTTTGGTTTTGCATTCAGTGCAAGTTTTATTCACTAAGAAGCAAATACCTTCTCAGAATCATTCAACAGGGTGCATCAACATTTATAGGAAGAGCACTCCACTGCTAAACTTGAAAAAACCTCCCCTTCTTCCAAGAAAGTACCATCTGAAATGGTTTCCCTGCATAAAGCGTGTTGATATGTTCTCCATCTTGCTTGACAGTTTCCAGCGCTCTGTGGGTAACACAAATGTGGTGAGAATACAAAGAACCCCATGTTCTCAGGCAAAAAAGACACTGTCAGAGACTAAATTGTCAAAGGAAAAATTGTTAAAACGTTGATAAGTAAAACAGCAACAATCACAACGACCAGATGGTGCTTATAGAAAACTTGAAAGAATTAATCATTTTGTTCCGTAGGCTGGTAGTAAAAATATGTTTGCTATATTTAAATGAAGATACTTTACTGAAGAGTTTCAGAGTAATTGGAATTTTCTTAAAACTCTTTGTTGAAATGTTATGGAAAGACCTGTAGGTCAGATGATTCGGAACCAAGGTAACTTGGTTCAAGCATTAGGTTACAGTAATTTAGAGAGCCTGTTTGAACAGAGGTAGAAGAGAACTCAAGCTTATTGGGGAAACAGTCACTGACAGCTCCATGTTTTTTTCAGTAGTAGCTTGTTTAGTCCAAACCTTCCTCCCTTCCTTCTCTTTCATATTGAGTATTTTAGCCCTCATCACACCATCTAGTGAAGTATTTGAATATTTATACTTTAAGTAAGAAAGAATTAAACCAGCCTGTGCAGTACATTGGAAACTAATATATGTTAGTATTTTATAAATTACGGTTATGAAGCTTGATCTCAGTGATACCTCTAGTGGTTTCAGCAGAGCCATGATTCGTAGCTTTAAGAATTCTATATATTCACTGTTACTTGAAGTACCAAATTACAGTTTAGATACCTGTGAAAAACTTTTTCATGCTTTAAGACCATTTTCTGTGCTTTCACCTTTAAAATACATGTAAAGACTCATGAAACAATTGCTTAAAAGTTCTACTACAGTACTTTGGATGCTTACTCGTTAAAGTTTGTCTCTTCCTGAGCTTTATACTGTCTGCTATTATATTTTCTAGAGTTTAGACAGAAGTGTAAGATTTTGTTGGCTTGCACTCTCTTGCTGTTGATCATTTTATTTACTGTGATTAAAAAAAAAAAGGGGGGAGGTGGAACAAAAATGAGAATATTGTGTTTGCACTGTCTGGCTAAATGACCTGGTGCATCTTCCCTTCTTGCCAGTGTTACTGCTTAGTCTACTAACAATAAAAGACACTAGTCATAAATGCTTATTTTAGGGTTTTATCAGAGAGCCGTTGCTATTTTTTTCAGTTTACATTTTATTTTTCAAACCTTTGTATTTCTGGTCCTTCTTTCATGGAGAAAAGTAAGTTCTTATACTCAGAAATTAAAACAAATCCATGCTGTTCCTGAGCACAGGACCAGGAATGTTCCAGTGGTCTCCTCTGGATTTTCCTCATTTTGTCTGGGTGAGTTCTGCCTAGAACATGTAATGTGCTCATTACAATCTGGTACTGTTGCTTGCCATGAACTCTCTGTTCACAGCTGTGATTCTATGATTCTCCAGTTGTAAATTAATCTTTCTCAGTATTGTGTTGCCTGTTAGAGCCAAAGTAAACAAAAGATAAGATTTTCTACCATTATAGACAGGCAGCTCTCTTGATTTTTTCTGTCTTAAAACTGACACAGTTCTACTAGAAAGCTTTTTCAGAGAGAACATTTTGTCGATATATACATATAATTACATAAATAGTTTATCTCCTAAGAAAACATAGCTGTGTACCTGGGGTACTCAGACATAGTATTATTTTCATCTGGAAATATGTGTGAGATCGATTCATTTTATGACTTGTGTAAGAATAAGTATTGTTTTTAGAGTTTATTAAAAAAGAAAGGTATTAACAAAAGCTTGCTGGAATTGTTACCCTCTTGTCAGGGTAACATTTTCAAAGATGTTTTGGGTAATGAAGCCCCTCATGCTTGTCAATAGTAATACAGTTTTTAATGAGTATTTAGTCCCTAAAAGTCATTTTGTCTGTCCATTGTTTAATTATGGGAACAAAATTATTTCTACTCTTACCTCTTAGTGGATTTAGGAAGAAATGTGTGACTTATGCTCAATATTCTTCAATGTCGGCAATGTAGTATTAAAGGCAGTGGAGAATAAACCACAATTAAGATCAAAGAAAACACAAACATAAATAAAAATGATAGTATGTCATTTGTCTGTTTGATTACAGTTATGTTAAAGTATAAATTTACATAACCAGTGTACCGGGTCTGGCTGAGCCAGAATTGGTTTTCCCCTGTAGCAGCCCTCATGGTGCTGTGTTTTATGTTGGGAGCTGGCAGGGTGTTGATAGCACCCTGGTGTTGTGGCTACTGCTGAGTAGTGCTTACACAGCACCAAGGCTCCTTCCAACATTTCCCCCCCCCACAGTGGGACGGGGTGGGCAAGATCTTGGGAGGGGACACAACCAGGACAGCTGACCCGAACTGACCAAAGGGATATTCCATACCATATGACGTCTGCTCAGTATAAAGCTGGGAGAAAGGAGGAAGGGGTGGGGGTCACCCTTGGTCCTCCGAGGCAACCACTACGCGTATTGGAGCCCTGCTTCCTGAGAAGGCCCGACATCGCCTGTTAATGGGAAGTAGAGAATAAATCTGTTTTCTTTTTTTTTGCTTCCGCGCGCGGACCTTTGCTTCGCTTTGCTTATATTAAAACTGCTGTTGTTTTACCCACAAGGGTTGTTTTGTTTTCCTATCTTATTTTCTTTCCCCTCTTTGCCCTGTTGAGAAAAAAAGGGGAAAGGGGGGGAAGTGATAGAGCGACTTGGTGGGTACCTGGCATTTAGCCAAGGTCAAACCACCACAACCAGTGAGATTGTATCAGCATAAAACTAGGCCAAAAGAATCAGCTTAAGGAGAAAAAGAAGCATTTTTTCCTTATATTTAGCCTTTGTTACAGTTTCAATTGCTTTTTGTGCCTCTTCTGCTGTTGCCACATTTCCTTCTTTTTTGTTTTTCCTTTGTTCTTCCATTGTCATATTTTCCACTGAAATCAGTGAACTCAGCAATGCAACTGAAGATACTGTTACATTTTTCTCAATTATAAAAGAAAACCACCAACAACCAACTTCAGCCATGTCACACTTATCTTCCTTTCAGTAATGAATGTGTGTTTCTCTAATTGACCCTTGCACAACATGCAGGGAGAAAAGAAAAAAAAAAAAAGCATTCGTTGATCTTCCTTCCTTCTTCCTTTTCCTCAAAGGAAAGGACAACAATGTTTCTAATAGATTTACCCTTAGAAGACAAATGAGAACATTCAAAGCTTTGTGGATTGGAAATCAATGTGTATAAAGCAAGAAAAATGGCCAATGTTATCAAGCGAATAGTTTGCACAGTCAGTGAACTCCAGGAAAAAAAAAGGCCATTTTCCTATCCCTAGTTAGTCTGGCAAACTCCACCATAATCAATTCCAACTATGTTTCCCAACCTCTCTTTTAAAGCATTCCCCTTTCTACCACAACACATAGTGTTTGTGCTTGCCTTACAATGGTCCCAGCTGTGTATTGATAGAAGTTTAGTGCATTTTTTGGTACTATCTAATTATTTTTTAAAAAGGTGATCTGCAATAATATTTTTCCTCTGTATTTGAAATGGCTGCCCAGACCCTGTGTGCCAAATTTTTAATTTTCCTTTTTTAAAATTTACCCTAAAATTCCCTCGCTTTGCTACACTGAAGTTCCATATTAGAAACTGTACTAGGGAAAATATTTGTAGTTAAGTGCATTCAGCTTTGGTGATGAATAAGTTCTATAACCAATTTTAGAACTGAGCATTAGCTGTTCTTTTGCATCAGGGAACGTGACTCTTGCATCAGTAAGGCTTTGTACCGATTGATTGTGCTTTTTAAGTATGGAAGTGGCTATTCTAATTCTTAACTATTCTGTCCTAGCATTTTCCATGTGTAGAATGCAATTAGGTTTATTTGGAGGACTCTGCAGAATGTTTGTTAAGTGAAAATTTGTAGGTGGAATTTTGGCCCTATTAAAATAAAAGTATCTGTTGCCTGGAATGAAGTTAAAGTTTGTAACTGTGGTTTTGTACAAAATGGGATAAGAAGAAGGAGGCAAAGTTCCTCAGTTGTGAATATTTTTTGTTTCAGATGTAAGTTCTCATAAGAAACTAAACCTAGACTGCTCAGTTTCTATGGCTTAAAATCTTCTGACCCTTACACCATCAAAAATTCTCAAAGTAGCAAAAAGATACCATTTGAGTCAATGAAAAATCTGGGTAGTTGTAGAAAGAATCAAGTATATAAATCTTTATAAAATATTATTTTCAGTCAAATTGAGCTAGATTCCTTGGCACTGAATCTCTCATTCTGTATTGGAAAATGTATTTATTTATGAGAGCTGAGAATTTAATGAAAATACCTGCCTTGGAGAGGAAGCTCTTTCATTAGTACAGAAGTAACTGTAGGTTAATTTTAAAGGTCTTTTGCAGTCAAATTATTTTGATCTGCCAGAAAATTTATGTGGTTCTATACAAAAATATTACCTATTCACATTCATTTGAATAATAAAGAGTCACACCATTTTCTTGCTTAATCTGTGGAGAGACATTAGGTTTAAATTCTTATAAGTATACTGCTGGCTTTAAATTTGTACATTATAGGGGAAATTATAGCTACCACAGAGGAAAGTTTTGGACTATTCTCCATGAAAACAAGGTTGGTCATTCTTTGCAGGACAGAGAAGATTTTAAAGCTAAAACCAAACAAGTGCTGCCCTTTTTCAGTGATTTTTCAAGAAGTCAGTATCTCAATTAGCTTGAAAAATTTATAGGATAACATACAGATAACCAGTTAACCTTATGCTTTTGCTTGTAAATAATGCTACAATCAACTTCACAAATTGAGTTCTATTCTCAGCTTATCTTCTGTTGTCAAAAGAATTTAAAATCTGCAAATTGAAAACAAGCAAGGAAAACATGCTTGGTTTATTTTGTCTTGAGTACATAATAACTTTCCTCAGTCTGCTGGCCATGCCATTCTGAAATAAATTATGCTTGTTTTTGCAATATAGGACAATACCAGATGATAGTATACCATTTTGTCATCCATTTCAAAAACACTTGTGACTTCTGACAGCTCTAGAGTCTTGAATTTTGATTAAGGAATTTAATTTTGAAATTACTGCTTCCTACTTCTCTAAAGTGTTCCATTACAAATGTTTTTACTTCACTTTGATTTTTGTTTCCTTTAATCACCTTCACCAATTGAAGGTAAAAATGTGAATCAAGCATTAAGGATTATTAGGAAAGGAATAGAGAATATGAAAATTCATGCCTGCATCTAGAACGTTGTGTGCAATTTTAGCTTTTTTATCTCAAGAAGTGTATCAGAAGTATGGAACAGCTTCTCTACAGAGAGGTAAATGGAGTAGGACATACAAACGTGTCTATGTAAAGAGACTTTTACTGATATGGAGAGGGAAGGGGGGATGAGAAAGGGAACAAAGAATAGAACTTGAAGGCCAGTGTCCTGGTTTTGGCCAGGAGAGAGTTAAGGAGCCAAGGACTTTCCTTGGGCTGAGAGGGAGCACAGCTAGATGGCTGGGACTGGATCGATCATTGGAGTATTCCCTATCATTTGACGTCATGCTCAGCACATAGGAGGACACGTGCTCTCTCATGCCCCGTTTTTGGTTTCTGGGTCAGTGTGGCGGGATTTTCTGGTGCGGTCAGATTGCTGCTGCAGGGGGGCAGGCTGTGTACCTGTCGCCGTGCTCGGTAAGCCACTGCTGCATTTTACCTGTTTTGGACTTAGTATTGTTACTGTTGTTTTTGTTACTATTACTAAATTTTTTTTATTCAACCTATGAGTTTCTTCTTTTGTCCCTCCCCTATTTCACTGGGGGCGGGGGGGGGGAGTAAACAACTGGCCACATGGCGATTGGCTACCAGCTGAGTTCAAACCACAACAGCCAGTCAGACTGGAGTGTTGGAATAGAGCTAGTAATGTGTGAAGTCCAGGAGTTGGGAGGTAGTAGTATGTCATTAAGCAAGGTCATTCATATGTCTCCCAAGAGATGTTTAAATCAGAAGTGATCTAACTCTTGTAACTTTCTATGGCTCAATGAAAACAGGATTTCATCAGAGAATGCACATTCCTTAATGATCCTGAGGTTCTAGCATGTTTTTTTTGTTTCTTCATATTTGCTTCTTCGGTCAGTTTGTATATTTTTTTGCAGTAATACCTCAAGAGGGAAGTAATCAACAGAGATGAATAATGCAAAGATGACCATTATACCAGACAGTTTGTAATAGAGCTTATAGACAACACACAGGAATGAATAAGAAGCAGAGTAATGATGATGAGAGAACTAAATAATAATGGAAAACAATGTTTTCCCAAACCTAGTACACACAGTTCAAACCCATGGATATATGAAGAAGGAAAGCAAATCTTTGGACATTTTCCAGAAGTTGCTGTTCTAATTTCAGAGATGCATTTGATGCTCTTCACCAACTGTGTCTATGAAAATACCATATCTAGCACTAGCAGAAATTTTCCTTGCTTATATTAAACACTTGTGTAAAAATAGTCTATATTTTATCTGGGTTGACTTGTAGCAATTTTTTAAAATTATATTTTTGTTTTCTTTAAAGCGAAAGAGTAAGGTATTAATGAGTAACCAGACCAGACTATTATCAACATCACTAAGGAAGAAAACAGTGTAAATTCAATTTAGTAGTAAAGGAACCTAGCAACATTATTTTCTCTGATAATGGAATAATTATGTAAAGGGATCAATGTATTCACAGGAAAGGCTTTTGGAATCAGCTTATTGTAGTATAGTTCTGCTTTGTTGCTGATGACTTTTTCTCTGCTCTTCTCACTGGCTTTCCAAATTCTAGTGAAAATCAAATCAGTTTTTTTTCATGGATAAAATTATTTTAGCTATAAACTAGAGGAATAAAATTACTTTCATGTCTTGCATTAATTTTATATCTGTTTTCTCTTTATAGTGCATGTGTTATTGCAAGAACTAAATGGAATTAGCTTTTTAAAACTAGCAATATTGTTGAATATTATTATTGTAATTTCAGTAAGAAACATCTAGTGCTTCTGCAAATGCATGTACACATGAAGAAAGCTTAATTTAGCTGTTGAAGAATCACTATCTAGCCTAAATTGTGTTGTCAGTACTGCAGGGCTGGGCTAAATATTATCTTGTGGGTATTTCATAATAAGTATGTATTTATTGTGCAGTTAAGAGTAGCTGAAACTGTGTCTATCCTTTAGTCCTAGCTAAAATGGTTTTAAAATGCAGAATAATTTAGGATCGTTCCAGATAAAATAGCCTGGAGTTTGTTGGTTTATTTGTAAATGTCACTTTGAACTGTGACTTTGGTTTAATCAATGCATTCATGAGCCTCAAGCCTCTGTGCTCTTGTGTGTGGCCCCACATCACTATTTCTGTTACTGGATGTCAACTGTGAGAAATTATCTGTCCCAGCATATGGACTGAGGGGTATGTGCCATGTCTGGAATCACTTTCATTGAATTCTGTCTACCATATGGATTGTGTTAAAACCGACATATATTACAAAGCAGAAGAGTAACAGTAAAACTTTTAATGGCTTGCAATGACAGCTTGGTTGTAGACAAAACAAAACGGATCTTGAAACTTCAATTGCCGACTCCTGATAAATCATTATCAGGATACCAACTCTCTTATCTATAAAACACTTCTCTTACCTGATCCATTTTCTGCTTGTAGACATAACTTTAACTGTCAAAGTAAGGTTTCAAAGAGCTGTTGCAATAACCAAGGATTTAGTATATTCAACAATTGGGACGCATTCATGGAAAGCCACTTTCCTCTTGAAGGACTTTCTTCCTGGAGATAGACTTGCCAAGGGTACCCTATAGAAACCTTGGAGGCTTGTCAGTGATGAGAGATATTTAGGATACAAAAGCTGGTGATTGGGAAAGGCTTTTATTAATTTCTATATCTGTTTGTAAAGGAAGAAATGGCAAATGAGTTTGACACTCAATAACGAGATATTACTGGATAGGAGAAAGAGCAACATGGAAACAGCACGTCCTATTAACAATGAGAATGGTGGTCAGATAAATAGCAGAAAGAGTAGGTAACAGCTAGAGCTAGTCCCAACAGTGTCATCAGGAACTAGAGTCTGATTTTTAATTCAAGGATCCTAATGGAGACAGTGAATTCATGTAGAATATATAGTATTACATTACTGAAAAAAAACCCATGGTAGAATAATATCCATAACAGATGTGTGGAAGGTTTTGCATAGTTTAGGGAAGAAATATGGAAGAGAGAAAAGTATACAAAATCTAGATTAGGTATGAGCTGATTCATTCTACGTGAGAAGAATTATAGGCAAAAGCATGGCTGTTATTGAAGTCGTCAGCTTTAACAGGACATATTTTGATTCAGGAGCTCTTAGTGTTACGTCAATCAGGTGGATATGAATAGGGAGAGACTGGAATTTCAGTCAAAAGTGGAAAATCTATTACAAATATATATATAAAAAGTGTGGGAAAGGGGAGGGGAAATGTTTAAAGAGTTCTAAAAAGAATGAGAAGATCATTTCTATAAGAATGCAGGATTTAAGAAGAAGAGCCTCCAAAGAGTAAAACAAATGGATTGATGAAGAAAACGGTCATATTTTGGAGATCAAGAAATACAGGGATAAAATCAGATTTGACAACAGTTAAACAAAGTCAGATTTTGCAAAGTTTGTCAAAACAAATTTTCAAGTATATTTTACTCTGCATAAATAAAAAGACAATAAAACCAGGGACATTGTTGTTCAAGTAGAAAACTAGGATTTCATACAGAAAGAACTGGATGATCTTCAAAAGTAAAATAATGGGATTCATAAAACTGCAATATTTTCATGGTGACAGGTAACAAGAATTTATATTAAAAACCAGATAGATGATCTGGAGGAAATGACAGAGAAGGAGAAGGACCTTCTATAAATGTCAGAATGGCTGTGAGAGACCAAGACGCAACAGTGGAAAAAAGGCAGATGTGATTGTAGAATGTGTCCAGCAAGGTATTTTCAACAGAAAAATACTCATACTATTGCACAGAATTAATGAGATCTCACTTGGGAAACTGTAAACAATCTGAGTCACCTATTCAAGTAAGATAGTGGCTGGAGAGATGCAAAGGGCCTAAAAGGGAACGAAAAATGTCTAGTAGAGGAAGAAAAGTGTTTGACAGATTTAGTCACAAAGGGGATGGACAGCAGATATTACATACATATTAAAAATGTGTCAGAAGTATGAATATTAGAGAGGTAGAAGACATGTACAAATATGTTTCATCTAGCCATAGATAAATCTACTCTGAAAATTAGAAGTAATTTCTAACCAGTAAACAAGGCAAAGTTTGCAACAGTCTTCAAAAAAGAACAGTGAAATAATTGCAAAAATTGTCCAAGTGTGAGGTTACACAGCACCCGAAAGACTATATTTTGCTAAGTAATTGTCAATTTCTTGGTTTAGGTTTTCTTACTATATAAATTTTACCTTTTATGAGCAATGACTTAAAAATTAAGCTTTTCATGTTTTGAGAAACATTTTCAGGCCCTGCAGACAGGCATTTCTTCATAAGACTCTATGATGCATTAGAGCTATTGTCTGCTCTTGGATATTATGAATAGAAACATTCATGATCCAGTTTACAGTGTCAGCACTGAATAGACATACCTGAATTACCAGATGGTTACTTTCTTTTAGATATGACAGATCTATGGCATGGTATTCATGTCTTATTATCTGTTTATTTTAAAACACTTAATTTAGTGCTGGGGGAGTAGACTCCTCATAAGCAATAAACATCTGTTACTATTGTTAGTCTGAGAATTTCCACTCCATAATGTTCTTGCTCCCTTTTTTGTCCTTCTACTACCAGAGGGGACATTGCATGAGTGTCAGTGTGTGGGGACCTGGGTGGGGAGAGGGCAAAGTGTGCATACAACATTAGGTAAGGGTTTCTTTTGTAAGATCATAAAACATCTTTTCCATGGTAGTTCACATGTAAATAATATGAAAATCAGAATTTAAATGATAGTCTAGTATGAAAAAATGGATTTCAAAATTGATATTATTAGTCTTGCATACATACATTTCTAAAAAAAAACCCTCTCCAAAAAACAGTAGTAAATATTGCTACCTTTGGGCCTGAAGTTAGATTTCCACTCGGTTTAGACTCTTTCAGCATTTAATTTTTAAAAGATTGTAAGTGGTTATATTTACCTCAGGTAACTGGTATTCCATAGATACAAAAGGTGGACTTGATCGTGCTTCTTATTGTCACAGTCCTCCATCGCTTTTTACTGTAAGACCTTATTTTCAGGTCCTTTTGTAGCTTTAAAATGCATGTGACCTTCCCTCCTTTATCCCACTACATACAGAGTGTCTTGTTTAGATATCTTTTTCCTGCTATTTCAGCTAAAATAACTCAGCCATTTTCTGAAACTGAATTAAGGAAAATTTCTTATTACCCATGCTAATAAAATCATATAACCATTTAATCTGAATGATCTAATATCCTCTGTATGGTGGAGCAGAGGCTTGAGATCAGAGGATCTATCTTTTGCTTGGGATGAGTTTTTTCCATCTTTATGAAACTTGCCTATCAGGTCACTAGTCTCTAAAAAATCTCATTTTACAGACATTTACTGGAAACATGTGAAGTTTGGTAGCTGAAGTCTCTGAAAATGCCCTTGGCACAAAACCTCTACAAAATACAGCTTCTGAGAAAACTGTTGCTGTTATCACTCCTCCCTGATGCAATTAATTTTCCTGCAGAGATTCAGACCATGGAGATCTCACAGCCTGAATTTCTTACCAGCTCTCTACATAGCATCTGCAAATGGTACCTATACTACCAGAAGAGTAGTATATATATTCCATCTTGACCAGAATGACTGACTTTGGTTGTTCATGCTATTATCAGTTCTTAACTACAGGACATGCCGAGACAATAAAACATGGAGTGCTTAGGACAATGCACTAACACAGAAAACCGGTGTCTTCTTGACTATGGACTACACAGAACGCGACAGAGACACGCTGAACTAATAATGTTTAATTAAATTCAAGATTTCAAGTCCATGTACTCAGAAGTACTTTTCTGACTTTATGAAAACTGAATTTAAGAAGGCTTTCCAGATGGGTGGCTGGCAAGATGAAACATTCAGGGTCTAATTTTACTAGCACTGGATTTGTTTCTTTTTTTATTTATTTTATTTTTCTTCTGCAAAATGTTTCTAAGGAAGGGAGGGAGGACAAAAAAGGAAGTGTTCTGGCTTTTTTAAAGGAAATTAATTTTCTGTAAAATTTTAATCATAGTTTTGAACATTATATAAGATCTTGGAATTGCTAGAAGAGAAATTGTGCCCTTTCAGGAAATGAAAGGCCTTTTATTCAACGTTGTATTTAAATATATATTGAGGATAGGTAATTAAATAGTGAATAGGTGCTCACTTACCAACCACAGAACATACAGATCTCACCACTGCATGCGCATGAAAATACTCATGCATTCACATTGCCTTTAGTACATACCTCTTCACATTCCATAGTTATGACATCTTTATATGATGTTCTGTCATAACAAATGGGAAGATAACCTCACTTTTGTGAGCATTCATCTTTCTTTTCTTCACTCAGATTATTAAACAGAAAGTGATAAACACAGCAACTTTAGTATTAGAGGAAACTGCCATTTTTTTGACTCCATCTTTCTTTTAGGGATATTTCTCAAGCTCCATTTTCTTTATACATGTGAAAAGAATGCAAAACATAAACCCTTCCGAATCATATTTTCTAAGCCATTTCTGTCATCTTTGTGTTCTCATCTGCTTGGTTTTCAGTTTGCCTTTTTAAAATGTCATGTCCCAGACTGAATCCAGTCAGTCCTGCCGCTGAAGCTTGAGCATTGCTGAGAGCAGAAGGATTATTGTACTGGTTTGACACATGCTGTTTCTGTTAATATAATCAAGTATAGAATTTATCCCTTTTTAGTATAAGCATCTTATATTTGATTCTCAAACAATTTATGATTTTATATAAAATAACTATATCTGTCTTTGTAGGAATGTTCCTTGTCCATTTCTCATAAATATTTGCTCTTGGTTCACTATTCACTAGCATTGCAATTTTTTGGATTGTAAAAAAATATGTTTTAAAAAATATGTATAAAATGAATTAGGCAATAGAAAAGTAAGGCAAAATGAGTCTCTGTGCAGAGAGTATGTTACAGATTAAAACAAAGTTTTAAAAAATGGTAAATGAAATACACTCTGAATGGTTTAATTCAGGTGTGATTTAAAGGTCCCCACCAGAGAGAGCTGTTTATCCAAAGTGCCAGAAGCAGTCTGGAATTAGGAGGTTGTTTTAAGTAGATGCAGGAAACTGAAGAGCAGAGGATCAGATAAGAAACTCCAGAAAAAAAAGCGGAACTGGGTTAGGTCATGTAGGCAAGTTGCAAGATAGTTAAATTCAGGTGAAAAGATGCTCCATAGAAATAAGCTTTGCAAGTGCTCTTGACTGAAAAGAGAGCTCTGCCTGGAAAAGCTGTGGCCTGGCACTAGGGAATTTACTGGGTAAATTCAGGAATGCAAGTAACTGGGTGCTAAATCTCTCAGCATAATGGTAGTAAATGCTTATCCATTTACATGTATATGTACAGAATTAGTTCATCAATCAGATGTAGATCATTTACAGACATTTTTTTTGGCAGATCAGCACACCAAAGATAATTTTTTCATTGTTGTTTAATGAATCTGCAGTAACTTGATTGTCATAGCGAATACAGATAACCGTGAGTGCTGGCATTTTAATTATTCTGACATATTGCAGTAAAATGCTCTTGCTATTAATTCAGGAAAAATAAACACTGTAAAGGTGACATTTGAAACAGAAGGGACAGTAGACACTTAATGGTAGAGTGCAAAAATTTGCTACCAAGATGTCTTAGCTACAGATACCATCTCCTGAGTGTTGAAAGTGATTTTGAAATCAACAGTTGAAATAAACTGAAACTGCTACGCTAGATCACTTTACTTTTCCACTAGCAAATGGACACGTAGCCATGCACTCTGCTGCAGAGGGCAGTAACGTGATAGATTGGCACCGCAAGAGGGGAAAGGCTAAATTAACTTATTTGGGATATTAAATGTTGTATGCCTGCCTGATGGTTGGTTGTTTATTTTATGCCAGGAGAAGCAGTCTTAGTAAACCCACATAAGACATTACTATAACTTACATTGCCATATTATCTAGCTAACCCAAAAGGTCAGACTCCTGCCATGGTATACACTGTACATACAAGTACTCTCTTGGATTCAACCTATGTAAATAAATAAAAGTCCACATATATTAATTTCTGCCAAATCTTCCAGTCAGTGATCTTTTCACCTTTCAATAAATCAAAAAATTTGCCTTCTCTAATATGTAAATGCTAAGGATGCGATAGTCTATTTTCTGTTTTCTCTCCTGTGATTAGGCTGACCAACTTTCACATCTTCCCAGAGCTAAAAAAAGAGTAGAGCTCTTCAAGTTCCCATTGCCTCTCAGAGCAGGCTATATGCAATTTTACTAGTTCCTCTGCAGATCAGAGAAAAAAATAAACCTTTTCTAAGATCCTCTGAGTTCAAAGTGGGAGGTCAAGAATACAGGCTAGGCAGGGGAAGGTAATAAGACAATCAAAGCTCATGGATGTTAAAAATACCAGGAAATCAGAAATATGAGATAACCAATCATTGACTGTTCATAATGAAAATTGTCTAACATTTACTTTAACATGGTCAATCTCAAAGAAAGACATTATCTGGAATATAATTTAATTAATGCATGGATGCACCCATATGTGGAGCCTTGGATAATGTTTCTTGAATTTGTTTGCTTTTATCTATCTAAATTACTTCTACCATCTCTGCATATATTTACTTGTAAATGCTGAAATTACTTATACTGTAAAAAAAAGAGTTCTGTCTCTGAAACAGCCCTACTTTTAGGCGACTGGGATATGAGCTAGATTATCTTTACTTATTTGAATAACCTCCTTGGCATCCTTTTACCATTTCCATGGGTACAGTGAATGGTGTTTGAGACCTAGCTGTAAAATGCACTGAGCAGCCCCAGTTTGCAAAATTCTTATGCTTGTTTTTCAGAATAATCCAGCATGGCAATTCTACTGCAGCTCCCCTGTGGACACTCTCAATTCCACACTAGGAATATTTTTGCATGGACTAAATCTGGCCATGTTGGGTGTTAGTGGAGAACAGCTATTAGACTTGAAATTCACTCCCTAATTTATCTCACAGTTGCTTTCATGTGCAAACAAGCCTGTATCATTCCTTATTCCTCATTTGTGCAAACTGCTTCTGTAAGAGAAGTAGAGAGAAGTTTGAATAAGAACAGGTTAAACTGTCAGTATAGATGATTTCTCTGAGAGTTGTGGGCACTTGGCACCTTGCAGGATTGAGCCTACAGGCACTTATTTTTTCTTCACCTTCAGGCAAGTTTTCAGTTCCTGAAATGAGAGTGAGTACCGTATGAAAATGAATGCTCAATATTTCTGTTGCTGTAATTCTATTAGAGAAAGTGGCTGGCATATGAGGAAAGCCAAATGTTACATTAACACATTAACTAGTGCTAGCACTATCAAACTTCCCTTACTTTTCATTATAAAAGTAGTGAAGTCAGCTTTTTATGGCAGTTATCAGCATTATGAAATGAGGGGTAAGACACCTACTAAATTCTCTATTGGACCATTTTCTCTAGGTGAAATTTAGCATAATGATTTCAGCAGAGAAAAAGTAGTCCTGAGAGCAAAAACTCCTCATAGCAGTGTATTCAGTTTGATTTTAGTGGGGAAGAAAGTGCATGTGGACTGGGAAAATGGGCAAGCTGTCTTTTGTTAGGTGCACTGACGTATGGCACAGTGGAATTTTGATCCCTGAGGTGCCCTTTGCTGCAATGGTATGGACTATAGTAAAAGGACTGAAAGTACTGAATTATAAAAATGCTTATTTCATAACTAGATGGTACCTCCTTGGTGAAAACCCTACCCATGGGGCTGGGACAGTTTTCTTCTCTCTGGATCTTCTTTGAATCCTTTACCCTAAAGAAGACCAAAGGAGAGTGGAGAGACCCCCACTCTTTACCCTTCTACCTGCACTAAGCTTCTCATCTTAGCACAGATATTGAGGTGCCGTTCTTTAGACTGGAATTGTATGTTGTGGTATTCCTTTTATTTCATGGCATTTGCTAAGGCGTGTTCTCGATGTGTTTCTTCGAGTCAGTGCTTCCGTGTGCCAAGAGCCATGCAAAAGTAGTGCAGTTTGCCTCATTAAATTATTCCCAGAACCATACAAAAGCAAATTTCTCCCATAACCCTAATCAAAATATCTATTTCTGTCTCATCTTTTAAGCCTTTGTCCTGTGGAAAATCTTTCTGAGGGAAGGCTAACAGTGAGTCAAGGCTCCTCTACCTCCCATACTGTGAGCAAGGGATTTGAAGGGGTCCATTTCATAAAAGATCCCAGGAGAACAGTCATGAACTCTGCCATGGCAAGAGAAACCTGGGGAAATCATGTCAGATTAATTATTCTGAGGTATATGCAGCAAAATTTATTGGCATAATTTATGAAAAATACAAGCAAACCTGTTCTGTATGCCCAACCATTAGATTACAGGTGACAATGTCTGTGGTCAGTAATGAGTGGGTAAGCACTACTGTGGGTGAAAGTAATAAATTTCCATCTGAATTGATTACAATTTTACTGTATACAAAAGCCCAAATTAATTTTTTGATTTGGCATACAAAACCTAAAATTATAAAAATTCTGCCTTGTGATTATGGTGAAAGATAAAGACCAAAAGTGAGAAATCTATGTAAATTTATCTATTTTGATAAGAATGCAAATAGTCTGATTTTGGTTACGTTAACCATTTAAACCTCCAGCTTTTAGTGGAAATCTATGTAAATTTTAAAAAACCCAAACACCTCAGTGGTGGTTAGGAGGTTAAAAACCATGCTAAACTTGGACATACTGTCCAGTTGCTGTACTATTGCTTCGTATTATTCAAGATTAAGAATAAAGTGACTTCATTGCATTCTGGCACCATGAATTTCTGTTTTAGTCACGTACAGGCTAAATGTGCTTTAACTACCCAATGCAAGCTGGAAACTGAGGCTAAACTGCATTTTGCTCCCAGCGGGAAAAGCTGATACTTTCACGTGTACACTTTGAAAATATGTATGTCATTATAGAGGATATATTTTAAGTTCTACTTATATTGGGCATTAAGTCTTTACCTGCAGAATATTCCCTGCACACATTTTAAAAATGAGGATATCATGAAATACACTATAAAGTATGTATTTTTTTTCTGTCAGTAAAACTTAAGTTGCATATAGTAGTGTCAATTTGTGTTACAAACTATGAGTTGAAACTTTTTTAGATTGTGATTTAAATAAATCTTTCACCATTAAATGCAGTATATCTTGAGAAGGGGTTATAAAGAAATGGGAGATAGAAATTGATAAAAGACTTATTTGGTGTTTGGGAGTCCTGTGCAAACAGCTAAAAAAGTCTGGAACAGAGCCAATCTTTCTGTGAAAGCTTTATTGATTACATAGAGAAAAGTCCATTTTAAACACTTTCATAGCACAGTGTTGCCTGAGGAAGCAAAATCTATTACACTTAGATTATGAACTTTTTGTTTATGAACTCAGCTGTCTTAGTGGACAGCTGGAAGAAACTAGCATTATTATTTCTTCTGTCTATAAAGCAGAGTTATTAAGAGTTATTAAAAAGCCCATATTTTTCCCATGTGTGTGCTGCTGCTGTTTTCAAAAACATACGTAGCGTGAAGTGGTTTGCCATGTGCTCCAGCTGGACTCAGTGCATGCTGCTGGCTCCTGAAATAGTTTTTCAGGACAGACAACTTCTCAGGTCCGGACCCTTGGGGCAATGTGTGTGCCACACACCTCTAGTGGATAAGATCTGAGATGTAGTCCCTGATTAGTACTTTTGTAAGTACTCCAGTTGCTTCAGGCATTTGTCTAGCTCTAGGTGATTTAGCTGTGTTAGGAGAATGACTCAAAAATATCTATTGTTAAATAAGCTACCGAAACAGTCACCACTCATCAGTGTGAATGCTGCTTCACACAAAGAATTTCCACTTGTCTTTGACCTAAGGAAAGGTCTAAGCAAGAAAGATGAGGAAGAAGAGAGTGAGTACTTCTATTTTCCTTTACTTAAAATGGGTGGATGTTAGGCCTGCAGTTGAGGATAGTCTGAATTTGGAACGTGCCTTCCTTTGCAAGGGAAGGCTACAAGAAATCTCCACCTCATGGGGAGAAAAATAGATGCTGGTGCTGGGGGCATATGCATAGCAAAAGAGTAGGGCAGGGCATGGGTAGGTTCAGAAAGAGCACAGTGTCTCAGCTTAAACCAGCAGTGTCTGTGAAACTTGTGGGCAGTGCAGGTCGTCTCTGCATGTGGTGTTTGAGTTTGGAGCCGCTAGGACTGAACTAATTCTTGGAGACCAGAAAAGGTGAATTTCATGTATACTATGTGTTCACATATTTCTTCTTGTCTCCAGTGATGGGCCTGACATTTGACATCTCATTGAGGGTGAAATGATGTGACCGGCTTGCTCTAGCACTGGGTCTTTTTTCAGTTTGTGCCCATATGATCAATCCAGCTGAAGTTGGTACCTGTAAGTTCTTTAACTCCCAGGAACTGTGCAGTTGATTAAATTGACTCAGAAACAGCATCTTCAAACACTTTTTTTTTTTTTTTCTTCCCCCAAAGGCTCAAAGCATGCAGAGAAAAGGGTGAAAATGATAAAAAGACTTACTTTCACCTAAACCTTTCCTTGGAGCTTACAGTTCTTTTCACTCCAACTGACCCTCATTTCTGACTGTGAGAAACAGACTGTGCTGTGCACAGCATGTTTTCTCTGTCCTCTTGTAATACCTTGCCAGACTGACAAGTTTTAATGACTCCTTGGAAAATTTTTTAGCAAGAAAATAGAAAAGGATGTGAGAAAGATTTCTTGCCTGTAATATCAAAAGTTAGAGTATGCTTATTTGTACAATAGCGCTATATAATTACTCTTTTACCAGAGATTTAAGTCTCATACAAGTTGTGGACAAACACATAGAAAGACTGGGAAAATGCCTCAAAGCATTCAGTTTTATTCTCTTACTCGGCCGCTCTTTTCAATATAACTCTCAATGGTAGCTTCAGCAGTAGAATTCTGGCAGAGTATCAGGCATTCAAATAGACTAAAGTTCTTTCTTCTGAAGCTTGGGGTTTTTTTGGTTTTGTTTTTTTTCTGAAACAGAAGATGATGGTAGGAAAGATTTATTGGGAAGTTAACAATGCAATGAAATGATAGAATAGTTATAAAATTAGCAAACTCCCTACATTTAATATCTAGGCATACCAACTTTCATGAGATTCTTGTTAGCTGTGAACTTGCATTTTCTATGATAGTCTTACAGAAACATGTTTAAAATATAAAACATTGAAAACATTTTAAAAATAGTGTGTTAGGATTATTTAGCACTTTCTTCTGTGCAAATACTGGTCAAAATTAATAAAAATGTTTGCTCTTAATATGAACAATAAGGGTTTGTAAAAATTGCTGCAAACTGTATGATTGGATGAGCGGGAATTGTTTTTTCCTTAAAATGGCTTTATTTAGATGCGTTTCTTACCAGAAATAGCTCAGTGATAAATGTGCACTGGTATAATCTTAAAGAAGTAGCCACACTTAAATGTTCAGAATTTCCAGAACCTCTTGTAGTATGTGGGAATCATTGATTTTGGGAAACTATTACTCCTGATTTCAATTAACTAGCATTTTGAATGATTAAAAAAATACAATTCTGTCTCATGTAATAGACTGTTTGTGTTTGCCTTCTGGTGTAAGTGTATTTGGTGAAACTCTTAATTTTATTAAGCATTGTGACACAACAACCTGCAGCTCACAAAAGTGGGCTAACTAAGGTGTTTTGAAGCTATCTTTGCACCCTTCGGATTTTGGTTTGCTCCTAGTTGTGAAGTACTCCTCACTGTAATTCAGACAGCTACCTTTACACAAGCACTGTTGGGTCAGCTGAAGACAAGTAATAGAGGGAAGCACTCCAGATAGACCCTGGCTGCTGCTGTCCTTAGAAAATGTTTTCATATGAGACAGCCCCTTAAGACCGACTCCTTTCTGCAGGAGAGTAATTCTCAGATCTGTTTTACTACTTTGAAAGAAGGAACTGAAACATAATAGGTAATATTATTCTTGAGTCCCTTTTGGAATCCAGCCCAACTGCTAGACAGTGAGATAATTACCACAATGAGCTTCACAGCTTAAGTCTGGAAAAAGAAATGATGTGAACCAGCTGTCTTTCTGTGGATATCCCATTGTTCTTATAGAGTGATAGAAGCTGAATAAAGGTCCCTGATTCACTTTTTAGTAGATGTTCCTCTCTCTTGTGGGTTTTTTTCATTTTTCTTACCGACCGCTGAAGCAGAATTCTACTCTTGATCTAAATGCCCCTGAAGTTAATGGAAAAGTACTCTCTGACTTTGGGTTTTGATTTGCACCCCTTGTATTAAGTCCTTTCTGAAAGCATTCTCAGCAGTGCTAGCTGGTAATCTGCAAGCAGTACTATATAGGAACAGAGTCAGTTCAGTTTGGAAATACCTAAATACTCCTATATTCTGAGCATTGTCATTTCTGTAACTTCCATTCTGAATAAGAAAACACTGCAATGTCACATTTTTGGGAGCCAACTGTAAATTCTGCTTTTTCTGCTTTTTTACCATTAACTCTATCAGCTTCCACTACCTCACGTCATTTTGCAAACCAGCCTAAGCTCCAGGAAATGCATGTTTCCTTTAAAGGTGTCTTACCTCAATGTAGAACTTGCCACGTACTTTATATCTGCTGAAACAGTGCTCTGTGAGTAAATACAGGCCTCTAAAACTAAATAATGTTTATGATCTTTAAACAATTTACCTTAATTCAAGGTTTCTAGCTGACAACAGCACCTGATGTATGTGTTGTCTAAAACAGCACTACCTGAAAAGATGAACGGTATTGACAAGCTTTAAATTGGGCTCTTTGGTTTTATGGAATTTTAATTAAAAAAGAATTTGAGTTCCCTGAAGTAGTCACTGGGAAGGCAGATTATATTAGTGACAAATTGTGTGGGTAATTTACAAATACACCTACAAATACCAGACAGACATTTTAAGTGCAAACTGGACTCTTCAGGCTACATTAGTCGAATTTAACTTAACTGACCTTCATCTGTGTTTTTGCATAATGTTGATCTTCTTTTTAGGCTTTAACAGACTTTAACAACCAGACCAGAAAATAAGTGTTTCTGCACATAAATATATGAACAGTTGCTATGGGCTAGCTACAGCTTTGAAAATGAGGTATGTGCTGAATGATAATAGCTCAAATTTCTCTTCTGAGCCTTTCCTTCTTCTTCTGTGCTTACAGAGAGAAAGCATATAGTTTTGAAAAAGAAGCATCCCATTTCCTCCCCAATGCCTGGGATGTAGGAAATGAGCAAAAAGGGGTTTTACCCACTGTCACCTACCTTCTGCTCGTTGTAGCTCAGTCAGCTCATTCACAGAACTGAATGTGCTAATCACATGTACTTGCCCCAAAAGTATGGAAGCAGAATGTGACATCCCCTACAGCCTCTCTGTGCAGCAGAACTGATTCAACTTTATATTCTGTGCAGATGTGAGCCTCAGACTTTGGTGATCTAGGAACCAGTGTCTTTAAGATTTTCTATGTTTTCTCTAAATCAATTTCTGTCAAGAAATGCTCCAAAGTAATTACTTTCAGATAGTCTATTTTGTTCTGTTTGTAATATTAAAACTTTAGGTTAGAATTTGGTTTAGTATCTCTAAGTAAGCAATGGAATGCATGCTGTGGTTAAAAAAAAGCAGATTCAAGAGAGATGAAGAGTAGTAATGTAAATAGTAAGGTAAAAGAAAAAAGAAGTTTTTTGTTTCTTTTTGAAAGTTTACATAACTTTGTCTGGGCATACTTTAGATAGATTGTAACCATGCAACTGTAAAAATAAAACTTACTTTTATCTGCATGTATTATTAGCCATGTGGTGTTGAAACTTCCTTGTCCCCCTCACCTACCATATCACCATGCTAAATTATTTTCAACACATGGCAGCCTAGATCTTCTGAGTATAAATTTTATGTGGCCATTCCAATTTATGCAAACTCCTAAAAAATTATTTCAAAATTAAGTACATGCCTCATTAGTCTGACTTGCAGGAAATGGAGAATTAACAATTATAAATAGAATGCTTTAAATACAGCTTAATTAATTCCATGTGTGAATGCATTAGCTAAATATAGTTCTGCTATTATAAAAATAATACTTTAGATAAGCTAAATGTTTCAGTTTCCCTTTTAAATCAGCATCTTCTTACCTCATCTCTGATGTCTTTGAAGCTGGCCTTCTCTCAATATCTTCATTCAGTGTCATTTCCCTGCTACAGGGTGTAAGGTAGTCATTTGAAAATTGAGCTCACAATTTTTGATTGTACAGTGGGGGCACGTTTTCTCAGTTTGGCTAAATCAGATGTCTTTTGATATATTTGGCTTATCTGAGAAACCAGTCTCATGAGTCTCTCCTCACCCACATCAAGTAACATCCATCCCCTGGTGACCCAGGGTGCGCTTCCTGGCCTTGGATGTTGGGTCTCAGCTCTAGTTTGCAGCTCTAAGACCAGAGACTGTAGTATGTGGAGAACAACACATTGTTTGTATACAAAATAGATAGAATATGCACCAAGTTCTCATTTGGGTGGCTAGGTTCAAGGAAGAGAAAACTCTGAGGTCACTGGTTTTATTACAGAAGTTGTTTCAACTTCAGTGCTTACTACAGGAATTAATGAGGATGCTGGTGTCTTCGAGACACCTTCATCTCGTATAGTTTATTAATGTTTGAAAAGATCTTCCTTGGGATCACAGGTAACATCATCTGTGTGAGAAAAATCTAGGCTTTGTATGAATTTTGTTGTTTTCTCTGCTTCAAGGCAGTAACACTTTTCCTCAAAACCAACAGCTTGTTTTCTGAATTTCAACTTTGATGATTCATTTAGAACATCAAAAATGAACCTCTTGAATTAAAACAGAATTCTCATCCTTGTGCAAACTGATTACAGGTGTCATCAGTTGCCTCTTTCAGCACTGAATCAGTTTGCCAGCTGGCCTTATTCGCAGTTTGAGCCAATTTCTGCTTGGTAGATGTAGATTTAGCTCATGTCAGTGTTTCCTCAATCTGAGGGTATCAACTTGTTCAAGTCCAGTCACAAAATTCTGCTTGTGTTGAATATTTACATAAGCACATGAAAATGTTCTTTTGTGGAACAACTATTATTTCATACAAGTATTTAATCATTTTGATGAAAGCATAAGTGTCATGTAAGAATTCCCTTGTTATATGAAAGAGGAAGAAAATTTACATCAAGGATGGTTGATATGTTGCCATCTAATTCTGTTGGGCCCCGGAAACAGGCCAGATAGGGATGGCTGCTGGAGAAGGAACTGTGTCACAGCCAAGTTTGCTGAACTGACACAAAAGCTTTCATGAATATTTTTATGCTGCAGTGCTTATGTTCAGAACTAAATGCGTGTTTCCATTTGTAAAGATGTGTAGGTAGGATACTTTTTGATGCTGTGGGAGTGCCATTGAAGTCTGACCTCAGAACAGATTTTTTTCATCTCTGATTGCCCTGAATCCCATGGAGCAGGGACTTGAACATGAGCCTTCCACAACTGAGGCAGTTATCTTGGTCATCTGATTACTGAGCATGAAAAAAAACAGGTTTAGGAGCCTGCTACCCCTTCTGAATAGTTACACCTTCTGATTAGGCATTTCCAAATAAAAATAAAGAATATAATTTTTTTTTCATAAATGTGACTGAACATTCTTTGTTATTCATTTTTCTGGTATGTTTCTTTTGTTTCTCTGTTGAGTAGAATGAACATGTCTAGTTGTTAGAATCATTTTGGGGTTTTTTGTTGATGGTTAGTACTGTTCTGGAGTCTGATTACTTTAAAAAGTGCTGCTGAGCCAAACCCCAGTCCTATCCTTTATCCAAAGAGAGAGAAATTGTCAAAGCGATACTTCAGAAGATTTTTTTTTTGGTGCCATGTTTGAATAGCAGTCATGCTTGACATTTGCTTTTGTATCTTAGATTTATACATCAGAGAAAATACATTATCAAAATTCCAAGTACTTCTGAATAGTCTGTTAGTGAATTCTCACCCAAACTTCAATTATCTTCTTAAGTAATAAAATATTACAATATTAAATATTGTATTTGGTTAGTTTTCCCAAATTTCTGCTAGCCATACCGCATTTTTGTATTTTTTTCTGGTTTGTTTTACATCTGTTTTAAACTATATATATTACATATGTCAAGTTATTATAAATAGATTAATAATTTTATATTAAATGTGATTGCACTTTGTTGTTTTATTTATAGTTTGACATACACACAGCTAGATGTGATCATCTTAAGTGATATTTTTAAATAATCAGTGGACAAGCCACAAGCTTGTTTGAAATACAGAGTAGGTCAGTATTGTTGGTATAGATGGAAGGTTTTCTATAGTAATTAATTCGAATAGTAATTAGTTTCTTAATGATAAAAAACTAATGTTTGCAACATGGTTGTTTTCAAATTGCAAAAGGTGTAAAATGGTATTTAAGGTGATCAGTTGCAAAATAAGTAACAGTTACAGTTAAGCGAGCAAAGGTCCAGTAAACAGTCCTAAATTTTAAGATGTCATATATAAAATGAGACTCCTTGCAGGTGTTTTAATAAGCATCTCAGAGATCGCTCTTAATGTTTCTGTTAGAGAATAAGAGAAATTATAAAATTGCTTCAGAATCTTTTTCTGGAGTATACTTAAAACTCAAAAATATGATAATAAAAATAATGTAGGATGTAAAATAAGAATACTTTCAAGGCTATTTAGTTTATCTTCTTACCTGAAGGCAAGATCAGTTATACTTCTCATTTCTGTCAGATGTTTCTCTAACCTGTTCTTAATGACCTCCAGTGTTGGATACTCCATGACTTCACAGATGCATGCTGTCCCAGTACTTTGCTACTGTAGTATTCCTTGCTCTTACTGAAAACCATTACATGTTGTTTATGGACATGAAAATGGACTTTTCTTCCTCTTTACAGCAGACTTTTATGCATTTGAAAACTGTTACTAGGTCTTCCTCAGGCTTCTCTAGACTGAGGAACCTCATTGGGTTAATTTTTCAAAGTAGATCATACTTTCTAGACTTATTATTGTTCTCAGTGATATTCTTTGGTCTTTCTCCAGCTGGCCTGTCTCTTTCTTGAAGGAATGTCTCTGACCACACAGAATTGCATAGAGTAATAGTATTTCTAGCAGATCACATATTTATGAAAAAGTTCTTCACAGGCTGAAAAATAGTTCTATTATTTATCTGCTCATCTAAAACAAATTTAATTAGAATGATTTGGCTTCAGAGACATACCTTTTTTTGTTGTTAATTCAAGGGTTAAATTGGAAAAACAAAACAAAACAAAACACAGAAAACCTGTAGTTCATTAATGTGACAGTTTTATAGGACTGCTTTGAAAACAACTGACTAGAGTACTAAAATTTGCATGTGGCAAAGTAGGGTAAAAAGTATTTTACTTGTGTATTTGAAGGACTTACTTTTGGAGGTGTGATAATGGACATTGTGGAGACAAAACAGTTTGTAGTTTGTGCAGGAAGTAGAAGTTTGAGGTGTCTTATGACATGCTGACTTGTGTGAAAAACACAAGCTGCCTCTGTTCTGAGATTTATCTTATGTTGCTTAATACAAGACCATATGTTCCTTCTCCCCTTGTTCTTCCAGTGATCACCCAGCCTTGCAGGGCTAAAGGTTAGGTTGGGATTTTTGACATGCACCTAAAAGGACATGTCATATCCTTATCAGGTAAGTTCCTGTAAGTATAACAGAAATGAGGTCTTAAAAGGTGTTCACAGCTTTGCAGGCACACAAAAAAACAAGCAACTAAACTGAAACTTTATTCCTTATAAAGGTTTCTCCTAATAAAATATACAATGTAGAATTCAGTCAACAGAATTTCCCCGCTGATCTTCATAAGTATATCAAGTTTAGCACATGCATGCTACTAGTGTTGCTCTACTTTCAGTATCAGAGCTAGCTGCTATGCAGCCATATCATTTATATCATATCGATGCAGATACTCATTTTCAAAGTCTCATCCATGTAATTATTTGGATGTATTTATTCTTTTGTGTGATTGTTTTTTGGTTTTGGGTTTTGTTTTTATTTTCTTTTTTTTTTGATCTGTTTTATAACAGTGCAGTAGGAAAGCTTTTGCTTGTTTTAACTTGTCTCCAGATGCTGTTAATGGAGTATTTATAACAATCTTTAAGGTTTATCTATTAAAAAATCTTCAGAAATCTTAATTAAGTAGCTGGCATATTAGAAAATTGCACAGATGTGTAGTATCAGGTTATTACTTGTATTTATATTCACCTTTTTAAATACAAAAGAAGCAGAGACACTACCAACATGATTTCCAGGAAGGATATAGCTCAGTTTACATGTGTGTATACAGATATACGCAGAAAGTGAATTGCATACTTACACTGATAGGCCGAAACTTTAATTCAGTATTCTGGAATAGGGAATATATCTGTCTCTGTGTAGATTGATCCAAATTGAGCCAATTTATAAATCATCAGATATACATCTCATGTGAAAGAGGTGGAGGATCTCAGAGTGGTAAAACACTGGCACAGGTTGCCCAGAGAGGTGCTAGATACCCTGTCTCTGGAAACATTCAAGGCCAGCTTGGATGGGGCTCTGAACAACCTGATCTAGCTGAAGATGTCATTGCTCACTGCAGGGAGGTTGGACTAGATGACCTTTAATGCTCTCTTCCAACCCAAACTGTTCTATGATTCTAAAATCTAAAGGAAAATGGCAGAATTCTGAAGGGATTTCAACAGAAAACAAAGGTTTAGTTTACTAAAGAAAAGGATGGAATGGAAATCAGGAACAAAAATCACGAGAGTTTTGGGAGTTTTAATGAAGATGGCATATTAGCAATATTACTTGTCTATGACACTTCAACATAATTGGGAAATAAGATCTCTGCTAATTTTGCAATGATAGCAAGTCATCCATGTGCAGAAGCCAAAGGATAGAGAAAATTATTTGGAGATGTCTCTGGTTCAGAGGTAAACCTGGAAATCTTGATGTAGAGATGTCAGTTGAATTTAGGTGGGCAGATGAGATTACGGAACATAAGGTGTGACAAAGAAAAAAAGTGCTCAAAGATTGAGCCTAATGAGATGTCTTACTGAAAACTAGAGGGGCAACGAGATGGGTTCTGCAAAGGATGAGTTAAAAGAACAGTTAGGGCCATAGACAGAAAAAAAGCAAAAGGTGTGGTGAGAAAAGTCAGGCTGGTAAAAGAAAAAATGAAAAGAAATATAAGGTAGAAACATGTTAAGGGTGACTGACAGGTCAGAGAGTATGAAAATCTAGTAATGGATCAGAGACTGGAAAGGAGAAGGTTGTTGCAGACTGTCAAGAGGAGTTTCTATTAACAGCTGGATTTTGTGGTGTTGAGGGAAAGGTACCTCAGGCAGTTTCTGTAAACAATGAGCTTAGAGGTGAGAGGGAGAAGAGTGATATTTAGTCCATGAAGAAGGGTTGAGGTTGAGACATTAGTATTTCCATCCAAAAAGGCCAGCTAAATCATACAGTGTTGGTGAGGAGTCTCAGATTTTAGGAGAAAAGCTAATTCTGGTGTACAGGTTCATCTTCAAATTGCATTTTAGTCCAAACAGAATGAGGAGTTTATATCAAGGTTACAAAATATGGCTGGAGGAGTATAGAGGTGGGGTGCATTCACCGATTTGCTTTAGTATTCATGAGACTTTGCCACGTTATCAACTTCACTCCAGTACAATACATAAGGGAAGATGATGCATAGAACTTTATTTCAAAGGAAGAGTTTGAGGCTAAAATTGTTGAGTCCTGTAATCCATGGACATGCATTTTATGTAAGTGTTACAAATATATTAAATACATTTAACAACTAAAATGATTTGACTCTAAAGGAATGGCTAGGATAACATGCCAGTGTTTCTGCATGAAACATGTTTGTATCTTTCAAATGAATGTCTGATCTACTGTGAAAATGATTTTTTTTTGTTTAAAAACTCTCTGTAGCCAGTCTGATATTTCTATTTAGTCATACATACTAGTTATTAAAAAGATACTAAAAGTGTGTTAATGATTGATTTTGATGTTTTCAAATTTTACTACGGAAAGTTTCAGTTTTCATTGGGTGTCTGAAAGTAAAAAAGAATTCTTCCCACTGAAGTACTGTGTGACCTGCAGCTAAGAATGTAAATGCTCTGTTGTTTAGTTTATCCATACATACATGTGAGTTGAGCAGTATTTAGTGTAAGTAATGAAGAAACTGGTAAAGTAGTAGCCTCAAAATTGATCATGGTGCAATTGTTGTCAAAACTCTGGAATTAATTTCTTCCTGCAGCCCTGTTTCTTAGTGATAGATTCTTTTTTCTTATTTTTTTTCTTATACAGTTCTTAGATATCCAACTAGACTTATGGAGAACTGTCATTATTCTCCTTCATTATCTTGACTTTTCAATTAAGGTAGTAGGTGGTAAGGACATTCTATCATATCTGGACAATTATTTTCTTTTAGCCAGATCACATTAATCTCTCAAGTTTTCTTGATATAATTTAGTAACATGTGATTAGAGAAGTAAAATGCCAGAGCTATCTTTGTCCTTTTAGCAGATACTACATATTAAAAGAAAGCCCTCCTGTTAAATGAATTTTTATAATGTAAGCTGGGCATGAATTCAAAAACACTATTCCACTTGGAACACAAATGTGATAGACTGAAATAACAAAATTAGAGTGGACAATAAATAAAACTCTAGGGGTGCACTTTTACTGCCTTAGCAAAATTAATTCCTTATAATCATGGAAATTATCACAGTATCACTAATGGAAGAATTTTTCTGGGAAACAGACCAGACTGTCTCATTCCAGCAAATTCAGGCATTATCCATTAGAGTTCAATCAATGTCATTCTTTTATCTGTTGCATATTGTCATATACGGTTGTGATGAAAGGATTAGATAACAATAGCAAACCCCAAAAAGACACCTCCAGAGCAAATCCTTCTCAGTTTATTCATGCCACTGAAGAATGGCACTACTCTTTTGAACAGATGTGTAGGATTTAATGTTAAATTCCTTACCCAAAGAACAGCACATTAAAAAAAAATTAAAAGAGGATTAATATTGGTTGCTTTATGCATAATAACAACTTTTCTAGTGAATTACATCGAAACAATTTTGGCCTTTCTGCACTCTTAGCAGAAGAAAATTGTAGCTGAGTACAGGACAAGAACAAGAGAGGCAGAAGTTAAAGCAAGAACTGATGTAAATAGACATCCAAGCATAATTTCCTGATCAGTCTAAGATTTAGGTGTGTTGAAATTCTGTTTGATAGTTAATTTTAGAGCTCTTAGTTAAGAGGACACTCCCATGCCTTTAAATACTTCTATTTGCGAAAGGGGATGCTTAAACTTATGTGATTCTATTTGAAACAGTGGAGCTTCATGATGCTAGAAGGGTCATTTGCTACATTTGCTGTTGTATATTGTTCCAAAATCAGAGTCCATATGGATTCAAATTTTTGGCAAGTCTATTTGAGAAATGACCAACACATTGAAATATATATTTAAGTCTCTTACATCTGAACAATTGGTTTGTGAATCCCAGAGGGCATATGTGGGCATAAAGAGGTGCATTTCCACTAACTTCCTGACACCTAATCTGAATTTCTGTAATGTTCCTGATAAATCATGTCAAGTAAAAAATTTCCTGAAATTGTTTCTCTTATTTCAGCACTAATCTATACCATATATTGAAATAAAATGGTGCTCTATTTTTAGATCCTGCATCCAAACATCTGCTATTTCTTGATTTCAGGATTTGGATGCTAATGGCAAAACATTAAAAATAGAAGTCCTTAAAAATGAATTTATTTTCTTTTTGATTTTGCTTATGACTTTTATACTACATTATTTAGGAAAAAAAAAAAAAGTCCTCTTCTGTTGTCTGTATTTCAAAACAGCTTTGACTTTGTGCAGTAAAGTGCTAGATATTTGAACTTATCTATGAGATATATGAACCCCCATTGCTTGTTTCTAATGCTTTTCAAATGTATAAAGCATGCCTAACATCTGATTAATCTACATTTGCATTAGTATTTTCATTAAAGCTATGTTATAATTCAACATGTTATCTCATGGATCTGTAAAAGTTTGCTTGCAGAAATTATATATTGATGATTGTGATGATTGTAGCATGTGCAATTCAAAGAACTCTGGAAAAAATATAATATGCCAAGTTTTCTTAGATACTGTCTCCACACAGAACTGATTGTTGGTAGCCAAAAGCCCTACATGTACCTCTTGAATGGTCTCACTTTCAACATTTGGAGGAGTCATGGTTTCTGCGATCATTAAGTCTCATAGTACTACAGTTTCCTTTTAGAACCTAGTCTTTTTAATTACTGACCACAGTGTTTAGACAGTAGGTACTTAAATCCAGGAGTCTGGGTTGAACAATTTTGGTTTTGGTTTTTAATGTGAGAGAAGTGCATTTTAAGCTTTCCCTTAATTTGCCTTATCCGAGTTAACTGTGGCTAGACATTTTCTTGAAATTTCCCTGGAGAGCATGCATACAAAGCATCTTGTAAAATTTAATTTTAATAGCTATATAATCCTAATAATACTGGTCAGGAGAAATGTTGTATAACATCCCACAGAGAACCTTTTTGTAAATTGTTTAAGAATGATTGTAGACATACACACAACTAATTAACCATGCCTATTTGAACTGCAAGAAATAGATCAGGATGTATCTCATCGTTTCCCATCCCTTTCCCTTGTTTTCAGAAATAATAGACAAAATACTATTGGTGATGTCCACTGATACTAAATTGCTCTATTTTTCAGCTAAAAATGGAAATTTGGAGAACTAATTTCAATTGCTTTATTTCCTGTATTATTCACTCTGTAGGGCTCTTTTCATCTGTGTAGTTGGGAACTGTCAGTGCTAGGTTAATGGTTGGACTAGATGATCTTCAAGGTCTTTTCCAACCTAGATGATTCTGTGAGTCTGTGATTCTGAGCACTGCATTCGTACTGAGTCTTGATAATGACTGTGCTAGCAGGGTTTCCATAGCACTTTTGTTTATTTCCCCCCATGTTGGCATCTGCGAACTCTCAAATACACTAAAAAACCCCAAAACCCCAAACCCCCCAAAAGCCAAAGAACAAAACCACAAAAAACCCCAACAACCACCGCAAATACAATAAATGATGTTCAAAATCTGTAATTCTATTAATTCCTCTCTGATGATCATTAATTTCATGATCTGGTCTGTGTAAAATCTCAGACTGGAATCAAGTTCTGAAGTCCTGTCTAGGTGCTAGCAACAAATCCTTACTACTTTGCAGAATCTGACTTTTGGCTCAGTCTTCTTTGTTAAGATGCAATTTGTACTAGAATCATGTCTAGTTTCTTGTGTTGCCAGTGGGGTTTTATTAATCACCTGCTTTATTCAGGATTGGGATGGTCAGGAATTGATTAATAACATACAAAATATATCATCTTTGAGTCTGTGTGAAGTAATCCCCACCAGCTACATTTTAGAATATGAGCTGGTATTGTTAAATCCTGTTTAAAATTAAGACCTTCCAACTAGTCTGCAATCCTACCCAAAATAGATGCCAACTCAGTTGAAACAAACTTCATAGCTAAGGGGAAATGACATACCTGTGCTACTCTAAAAATCACAAATTACATGCAGCTACTTAAAAACCATGAAATGTGCTGATTCTGACTTTAAAAGGGTATAAAGTTAAACACCTTTCATGATAAACAAATATTGATGAAGGGAAACTACTATTTGAAATTTTGACTGAAGCCAAAATTTAAGATGCTATGTAAGACTCATGTTTCAAATAAGTACGAGTTTCAAACCAACTACTCTTGTTACATGTGCCTGATTGACACAGGTTTTTTTTCTCTGCATCAAGAGAGCTTGAAATCTCAGTAATGCATCTATTGATTAAAATAGCCTTTTGAAAACAAAGTCAGTAAAGCACAAATTGCTTTACTCGACCTGTAGTAGAAAGGGCCTTTCTAATAGTGTGTTAGTTGCGGCATCTCTGCAGCCTTAGTAGCTGAACTTGCAGCCTACATTTTTACTTCTACAAAAAATTAATTCAGGGTGTTTTGCACCCAGAAGCCAAAAGGCATGGTATCACACAAGTTCATGGAGCTGAACTCTCTTAACCTCTCAAACACGATGTCTGCATTGAAGCTGCCTAAGGGGAACAGTCCCTCGACTCTGCTAATGCCCCACTTGTGCTCAGGAACTGTTTTGGAAAGTGCTAATTGGTAGGGGTCAAAATCAGGCCGTGGACATTACCCCAGCGTAATAGAAGAGGTGATGGTGTGCCAGGGTCTCTGCCCAAGCCCCTGCCCTGGCAGTGTTTAGTTTCCAACACAGGGACAGCTATAGCGAAGAAAGGAAAATGTTCCTCCTTGGATTGTAACTCTAAAGCTTTATTTTCCCTTGATCATAATGATGTTTCTCACCATTAAATGAACTCCTTTTCATGCATTTTCTCACTCTGGAGTCACTGGTGGGGAAAAAAAAAAAATAAAGGTTCTTGTGATGTTTATTCTTTCTTCTGTGAAACAGAAAATAACACCACCCAGCTGACTTCAAGAAGTTCATTAAGCCATACAGCCAAGCACTTTTCACAAGGGAAGGAGAAATCTTGATACTTATGTTTCAACAGACTTTTTAGCATGGTTTCCTAGGGAAACTAAACCTATGCAATCACATGGGAAATGGCAGAGGAGATGGAGAAAATGAAGGGAGGGCAGGGGAGATGGAGGAAGGGAAGGAGTCTGTTTGTGGGACCTAGCTGTTGTCTTTCCCCCTCTGTCAGCTGATAGCTTTAGAAACTGTTAGCTGCCTTCAGACAGATTTGATAAAGGCTACAATGACTCTTGAGTAGAGAAAAGACATTGTTCCCATTCAGACATGTCCTAGCTAAAAGAGAAGTTGCAGCTCATGCCTTTTTAGATTAAACAACCACCTCCACCCACTTCTAAGAGAGATACCTTTTCATTCTTTAATGGTTGGAAAGACATTGGCCAGACCTTCTTTGACATAAGCAACCAGCAGACTAAACTCATAAGAAAGGAGACTTCATTAATTCATGTGTTAGCAGAACTGCTTCTTTTGCTCTTTTATATTTTTTTCCATAGGAACTTCAACAAAACCTATATGAACATGAAAAAAATCAGTTTTGCTGAAATAGCTTTCTCAAATGAAAAACCTTCAACTGTTATACTATACACAGACATGTACATGTGCACACAGACATGTACTTTTTTTTCTGTAAAACATATACACACACATACACATAACAGGTTTGTTTTTTTTTTTTTTTCTGTGAAGAAACTGTCATAGTTTAAAGTTACATAATAATCTCTTTATTTTCTTGCTAGGGTTTTCTTTCTCCATCTGATAGATTGGCATTTTACAAGGTGGTTAAGATAGCCTAGCTTTTGAAGACATTTTGAATTGTCTGGTCTGACAGACTTCAGATGAAGGTAGAATTATTTTTGTGATAATCAATTGTTGTGCTGAGACACAGCTGAAATTCAATCCAGTTGTCTGAAAGTCCAAGTCACTATAGACTCTCTTGTTGATTCTAAACACATCACATTCAGAACAGCTTTTTCTTCTCATAAATCTACATACTTTTATAAGCAAAGGAAGAGAAAAATAACCAAGTTTAAAACCAATAGTGTTGGAAGTATCCTGACTTCTCCTCAGACTAGATCCAAATTCAGTAATGTAGATGGCATTTCTTGAAAATAGATAGTGTCCAGATGCAATACTATATACCACAGCTACTCTGCTGTATTTTTATAAACACTACATTGTTGTTTAAACTACAAAGATATGTAGGAATGGAAAAGAAGGGTAAACTTCCCAGCCTATGAATCTCTGTTCTATCCTTGCTAAGAAGAAAAACAGAATAACATATGAATCTCATATATCAGTAAATCTATTTTTCTTCTAAGTAGTAGTCCCAACAATATATGTGACTTCTGTCAGAAAAAAAGTTAATGTTGTTTTCTTTATCTTCTGAAGTTATCAGTCTAGTAGAAGTAGAAAATATTTTTGCAAAATAGCTTTGAATAAGTCATGAACCTCTGAGAGAATGAAAAATGACAAACATTAGTTACATTAATTGTGTAGATGACTGGGTAGATGGATCTGCATACATATAAAAGTTCATAATGCAGCAGAGATACTGCAAATGTTTCTCTGACTCATTGATAGCACTGAAGCTGTGTCTCAAATTGAACATAAAAACAAGAGCATTTTAAATAGAAAAATGAAAATATTGAAGCATTTACAAACATCTATTGAATCTAGTTTGTGATACAAATTATGCCTTTTTGTTTGATTGAAGTCTTACATGCTCTGTGTCATTTCATTTTGCCCTGCTGTAAAGAAGGATGGTGAGAAAACACTAAAATGAGTCTATGAACTTTTGGAATAGCAGAATTATGTGGATTTTAGGACCCACATGCATGTTGGCAAGTATTATGCGGTTGCATAGATCCCTTATACTAAAGTTACAAGTGAAGGAAAAAATAAGCAAGGGTAAAAAAGTCCCTCTCTTACAGACAAAAGACATAGGTAACTTTTTTGTTATACTAAAATAGGAGAAGATCTCTTGAAGCAACTGAGTTCTCAGGAAGATTCCAATTTTTAAAATCATGAGCTAAAATTAGGAGGGACACTTGTGTGTTTTTTTCCTAGATGTCAATATGCAATTCCTTGTTTGTTTAAATGAATAAATGGACATGAATCACTCTGACATTTAGAATCTATATTCAGAGCAGAATAGTGCTTAGTAAAGGAAGCCCGAGGCCATGCATTAAACAAAGGGAAGAAAAATAAATGCTGACTGGCTGCCCATTTGTCTGAACATTGACCAATCTGTGTAGAGTTAAGCAGAAGTACTCTTAAGACAGTTTGTCTTCAGGCAGTTAAATTTGTATTTAGAGCAGATGCACTTGGGTAGCATGGTCTGCCTGCATTTTGCATTTCCCAGTGTTCTAGTGTTTATGTTTGCTTTGTGTTTCATACCTAATTAATGAGTGTTAAGGGAAAAGGCTTGGGATAGGGAATTTGCTTGTGATACTTCATTGCAGTCTATTATTAATTCTGTACTTCAAAAGAATTTGATCTTACACATCACAAGGGAAAAGGGACACGGTGCACCTCTGTCTTGTGAGAGACTTCTTTGCGAGGAGAGGTTTAGCTGAAGAATATAGTGCTAGTGCAAATTTACTGGCAGTGTAAAGACTGTGAGTCTTCTCCTGCTAGCAACTGCCATGTTGACACCTATTTTAAAGCGCTGTGATGTGGTGAGGGTGCACGGGGTGCTCCTTCCTGCCTGCTAGATTGTGACTGCTGCCACTACCGAGTCCTCGTGCAAAGTGTTCAGAGAAAGAGCAAAGCTGTGAGGTGGTACAAGGAAGAGCAGGTCAGTCCCTCTTTGGGGGTCTCTGCCAGGACTGTATGGCTTTTGCTGCCAAGTGAAACACACAAAATCCTTATGCTTTTGAGCACTTCCTTTGTGCTCCACGTATTTTTGAAACTTCGGAATACTTGAAGGAAAAGTCACTTCAAGAAGTCTTTATGGTCTCTGTGACTAACAGATGAGTTTGCTGACCTTTGTCCATACAGTAGAATTCATCGAATGCTGGTTTTATGATGGAATTATGAGTAAGGCCATACATACCATACTATAAAATAGGGGTCATAGTTTTTATCCATCATCATCCAAATTTCTTCCAGAGCTGGAAAAGATATTTTCACAGCAGTACATCCCTGTGCTTGAGATAATAAATGCCTGCTAGTGTGATATGAGAAATACGATGTATTCTTTCTGCACTGTGTTGTACCAGATGGGTAGATAGTAGAATGGGAATGGTATCTAGGATCTCTGCACTGTATAGGGTAGACAAGTCCTTAATTTATCAATATTGTTACTGATTTTCTTCAAGGATCTAAATTTCTCAAATACATTGACAAATGTAACAAGAAAATGATAATGCTAATATCTGTCATTTTCAGATGCAATGCTTCCCAGATGCTGTAAGAATGCAAGACCTGTTTGTTTGATAAATACCTGGCACCATGGCTAAGATGTTGGCAGATCGCCCATAAGTAACTGAGGAATGTCTTCAGGGTTTTCTTAGTGCTGCTGGGTAACTGCTCATTGTGAGGTTCAAACCTAAAACTTGGAGTATATAGCAACATGCAGAGATCACAGTTATCTCTACAATTCATGGACTTCAGAGCCTGCGCCGTTTTGGGATGCAAAGTCATGTGGAGTACATCATTCTACTGTTAAAATATAGTGCATCGAGATGATCTCTTACATGGCTAGTGAAATATATATACATATCACAGTCTAATCACACTTATAGGCATCTAAGAATGACTAACCTTACTTTAAAAGCACACTGATGATTTTTTTTAGTTTTCTACTGTTTTCCATCTTCTTTCTTATGCATGACACAGCATGATTTATAAGAATTGGTATGTCTACTAGTGATATGTAATAACATGCCATTCAGCAAGGAGAAAGAAGTTTCGTCTTGTTAATATTCCATATTTCATTTGGTTGACTCAGTGAACCTTAACATGTGTATTCATGAGACCATGCCTGTAGATTAATGTGGAAGTGGAATTACCAACAAAACCCAATACAGAAGGTTAAAAATGATCCATAAAAGGTTTCAAATTCTTCATTTCTGTGACAAGAATTATAACTAAAACAGAAAGAACTATAACTAGACTGGAAAATGGCACCAGGTAAATTAAGTGTAATGACACTGACTGTAACAATGGAGAAGAAAGGTAGAAATCCTAGCTATTTTGAGAACTTCAAGGTCATAATATTTTAGTTGCTCTCAGATGTTGCAGCATGGAGAATTAAATAATTGTACCAGAGCTACATATACATTAGTTAATCTTATATGATTTTTCCATTAAGGTTCCAATTCTTATTATTAGAATTGCACTTCTAAAATACATTTTTTTTTCTATTCATTTCCTTTTTAAGACTATCATGTAAATAATTTACATTGAACAATAAGAATTAACTTTCATTCTTTCTTGCTCTGTCTTCATTTGAATGACAAAAATCATAACCAAAGTAGAAAATAGTGCAGATTTAATCCCTTCTTATGTCACAAATCATAAAAAGAAAAAGTAAGGCAACAATTTATATTTTTGACATGCCTAAATTACTCATAAGAGTTACTAGCTCTTTTCTTCTGTCAAATTCTTGTTTGAATCTCACAGTGGTTTAAAAGTAATTCATGTGCAAAGCATTGTATCAGGCATACAAGATGGTATCTAATTATTCCATTCAGAGAAATTTTAAAGCTGCGAATTTTAGGACTTCAAATATGCCACATGTTATGGTCTGGCTGCAGGGTATATAAAAAATTTTGAAGATACTAATTTTATAAGTCCAGGTTTTCCAACACAAAAATTTTGCAGCTTACATGGATTAAAATCCTGTTAAATATATAGGACTTCTCACACAGAGGCATAGGAGATTTTTTGCTATGTGCCAATTAGAAACAGGAAATTTATTAAACCATAACTCTAGCTTGAGTTAAAGTAGCATAGAATACAGATTTTAAAAACTTTATATTAAAATGTTTACATTCTTCACCTCTGTCCTGGTTTAACCAGGATAGGGTTAAGTTTCCCCAGCAGTGGGGGGGAGCTCTAGCCGGGTTATTCAGATACCATGCGGACATCACATCCTGGCAGGTCACATTTTCCTGGCGCGGAGCGCGGTGCACTCGTGGTTTTGTACATCGTGGTTCTCACTGCTGTATTTGGTAGCTATTTTGCTCTGTTCATTGCTATCACTATTACTGTTATTGTTGTTGTTTGTTGTGTTGCTATTGCATTGTTGTATTAAACCTTTCCTTATTTCAGTCTTGGGGCTTTGTATTTCACTCCCTGTGTGGGGGAGGGGTAGCGGCCGTGTGGTCTCAGACCCCGGCAGGGGCTAAACCACCACAACCTCAGACTGCAGAAAGCATCTATTAGATTTATCTTGAACTATGTCATTGTAGTCAATTTCACATCACTCAGTTTTACATGCTTTAACCGCTAGCTGCTTACTGCACCTAATTATTATGTCATGGCAATTATATTTTTATTAGGGAATGTTTCCTGGGGGATGTCCTTGCAGGAAAAAAAAAAAAAAAAGAGTAATTTCAACCCTATGTGACACAGGATTGTAAGCTTCCTGTAGGTGAAAGTTATGCCAACAGTGATGAGGATGCTTTCTCTACTACTTGGTAGAGGTCAAGAAATTAGAAGAGTTGTTGTGATGCTGGATAAGCCTACTCAGAAAAAGTAGATGTGAGTACAGCCTGTTTTAACATGTGAAGTACAAGAGCAGAAATCCTGCAGCATCCTGGGAGCTCTTACTTAGGTAAGTCAGCAAGGTCCTGCTACCATGCACATGCCAACACATGCTATATAGATCTACTTTCTACTGTATGTGTAACCAAGTCAAAGAAAGTCTTCTCTTCTGATGCTTTGTCTTGAATCAAACAGTAGTAGAAGCTACTGGCTACAGTGGCAGCTGAGCTAGTCCCAGGCATGGCTGGGGACACTGTCCAACCTTCACGTCCATGGAAAACAGGAGGGCTCCGCAGGAGAAAGGGTCCTGCTATTGTCATAAGGAAGAAGATAGACCAGATCATGTATACATTGCTCAATAACTTAACATTAGTGCTTCTCATACAGTTTGAAATATTCTTGTTTACTGACTTGGAAAACTCAAACTGCTAGAGCTATTGTATTTTTTTTTAGTCTCATAGAGGAAGTTGTTGTCTAGTTTTTATTTTCTTGCTGTTGAATTATCCTCTGCTGTTACAGAGCAGCATGCCAAGCAGGGCTTCTCTTGCCCGCCACTTTTGTTCAACAGGTGATTCTTATGAACAATGATTGTCAATAAGCCTTCTCTTAAAGTGTGTACTAGTTTCCCAACAGCTAATGTTGCAACTGATTTAATGTGTAATATATAAAATTTGAGGTCAAGTTTCTCAGGAGTTCTTTAACTTGTCACCAACTTGAAAATTGTTCATTTTCTTCTAGGCTGAAAACATCTTCTTAATCAGTTGTATCAATCCAGTGCAATACAATATTAACAAACAAACACAACTAAGAGAAATTAACAGATAAATGAGTGCTGTTACATTTTGTTCAACTCTTCAGACTGGAAGAATGTATGATAATGTTTTATGTCCAAAGAATGCCAAGTGCTAGCAGTCCTGGCTGTAAAATGTGAAGGAAATGTTGGGTTTCCACAGTCATAAACCAGCTAAGAAATTGCTACAGTGGCACTAAGAAAAGGGATGAAATCTTGACTTCATAAAGTTGATAAAAATTATGCTTCTAAGTTCAGTGGAGGCAGAATTTCTCTATTTTGCCTTGTATCTCTTTAATCCTAGTTTCTCCATGAGTACTATTTTCAGTGGAACCTTTTTTTGCATTTTCAGGAACATGCAGAAGGTATGGATCCTAGCCATTTTTAGGTCAGTTAAATCCTAAAAATGGTGTCGGAGATAACAGAGAGAGAACAGAATTATGAAACCAGGCTTTGGTAGTTCATGTCATGTCAGAAATGCCATGAGTATTCAGGGGGTGGAAATACAAAATAATTAAAATAAAATACATAGATTATGGGAAGGGAGATAGATCAGCAATAAGAGTAGTCTTAATTCTGGAATTGCTTGCTATTTTTATGGTTCAGTGCTTCATCTCAAACCATGATTCTGCCTTTATATGATATAAAAATGATATGTACTTGCATATATGTTGCTCACAGTGACTTTGTATTAAATATGTTTAATTGTCAGAAACAAAAAGAGAAGAAAAGGTGTTAGCAAATCTTTGGAAGCTTTATCTGTAGTCTAAAAGACAAAGTTATGCCTTTTCTGGTTTGTGCCTCATCAGTCTTGAAGATTTTGCAGAGAGAGCTCAGTTTATATCAGTGCTGGTAAGCCAAAATTGAAACCAGCTCACTTTTCTAGGACTCTATTAGCTTTGCAGTGCTAGCAGGACTTAAAATGAATAACCATTTATTTTAGTTACTAGAGAAATCAACCATGTCTATGAATCTACACAGGTAGTAGTTAAGTTATATAAAAAGGCATTCCATTTACAGTAGAGATGTGCTTTAATGCTGAATGAATGCTGCTCTGGGGTTGTTGGCTCTTACTTCTCTGTTTCTGTACATACATACATTCATCATAGGGACAAGATGGACCATGGGACTCCTTCACTTCAGAGTTTGTCAGTGCACTGATTGTTGCTTAACTTGGAGATGTATGCATAATGGTACCTACCGGCAGTATTTACAAAGTTCCCATTGCCAAATGTTTCTTCTCATACTTACTTAAATTACCTTATTTAAAGCATATGCTTTGCAGCCATGGGAAACTCTAGATTAACAACTGTGGTTTTAATCAAAAATATCTTGAACTTATTCAGTTTCTCCAATGTATATAGTCTGTTGTTCATATTACAAGCAAATATTTGAGGATGTCTAAATTACAATCTGTAATATTTAGTCAAGGATATTAAGAAAGTAATATTAAATTAGAAATGTGCTGCTCCAATATTAAACTCTTATTTCAGTGAGGTTTTTCAGTGATTACTGTAGTTGTCATCCACTATCTCCCTGTCTTGTATATATATTACCAGACTGCATTTTAATACAACAGGCCAATGAATTCCATTCTGAAAGAAATCCATGACTCATTCTTTTTGATATACATGCTTGAATTATTGTATCATCTCAAAAGTTCATCTTATGGTCACAATATTCTAGTCTAGAAAGGCCTGATTTCAGCAACTGTACAAGTAGGTCAGGATCTGTGGAGAGATCCTGATTTCTGAAAGCTTTTTTTTTTTTTTTTTGCAATTTGTACAGTTCTGTTAATCTACTGAAAGAATGAAAAGAAAATATGAAGAAATTTAGATTGGTTGTCCACACTCTTATTTTATTTGCAGTACAAAGTACAGATAGCTGTAGTAGTGTGTAGTAGATAGTGTGGTAGTGTGAAAGTTGGAAGCAGGAGGAGGGAAACACCTTACTTCTGCTTTCCTGAAAAGAGCAACATTCCTCTGAGCTTGCCCCTGCAGGGGATGGAAAAGAAGCAAGAGTGTCTACGATCCTCAGTGCTGTTGAGCACTCACTGGCTGAGACTGGAAAGTAAAAACAAAGCAGGGGGCTTCGTGCAACCCTGGCAGAAGGGGCAGATTCTCCATGGGATGGACTGGCGTGTCAGCCTGCTCTGAAAAATTACAGTTCAGCAACATGTAAACTGTTAAGAACTCCAGACAATATTGAACACTTGTGCTTAACCCCACAGATGCTTTTGGAATGATGTTCCAGATGCAAACCTTCTGGACTTCCCTCAAACATTTGCTAAATATTCCTTTAGATTAAGTTGAAGTCTGTCTGAAATTTCTAGCCTGAGGGGTTTCTGATTTTATCTCCTTGGGTAAGCAGAATTTTGCTTCTGTTCAATACACTGGTGAGTTTTGTCTAGGTTCATCACAGGGAAGCAAGGCTTGGATCCAACCCATTCTTACTTGGCATGCACATGTAGCTAAGGTACAGCTTTTTTTAAGGCAGCAACAGCATCATCATCTGACAATGTCTTTCATTTTACAGGTGGGGAACCTGAAAAGGAGATGCTACAAGACAGAAAGACAAGAATTCAGGCTAGATCCACAAAAGAAAGGTAATTGAAAAAGATTGTAGTGAGATCTGTCAAAATGCTCAGTGGTGTTTAATTCCAGACCTCTCAAAATCTCATTGCTACTACAGAAACTGTGGAATAAAAGTTTCACAAGTTCTGAAAGCCTGTTTTGGAGTCTGCCTGGATATATTTTGGTGCTCAGCACGCTGGGTCTGTTAGTATCTGTCTCATGTTCAAGCATAGCCAGAGTTCACAGTTAAAGACTTCAGCTCCGTGTTACTCACTGCAGGGCCTAATGCCATAGACCTTCTGAGAGCATTATGAGTTTTTCAGTTGCACTGTACGGGGAACCACAGTGCCAGTTCAGTTGTTCAGATTCTGTTTAGTGGAAGGATGCTTAAAGGCTAGCTGTTACTCAGAGCTGTGATATGTGCATCCCTTGATTGAGTGAATCCTCTTGCTTTGTTTTGACTTCGTCCTTGAAAAAGGGATGGTATTTCCTCAGGCCATCTGGTTTAGGGAGGTGGAAGGAGAACACATCATCAAGACTCAGAGTGTATGTGTACAAGTGTAGCTCATTTAGATCTACTGCATCAGCAAGATGTCTGGGTAAAATTACTGTCTGTTTTTGTGGAAGTGAATGTTCATTATTGCCTGTATTGCAATTGTTTTTGCATAAATAACAAGAACAAATTCACTGCGGAATTACAGTGACATAAGAGGAGGTTCCAGCATTATTGTAAAATAGCAGTCATGTTGCAGTCATCTTGGATTGATACCTCTGCCCAGGTACATTAGGATACCTTTTGGAGCTGCACTGCTGCTGTACATAGTGTTATTATACTTGCTGACTCTGTCTGTATCTACCTAAATTAATCAACAAATGCCAGTGTGTTCTTGTGTGTGCTGTTACACAGAGAAAGTGTCAGTAGTTTAAGCATTCAGATATCACAGCTATTGGTAACTGTATGAAAATCCAACTCAGTAACATACAGTGCCAAAACAGATATTAAATCAAAGTTACATCTGAAGAGTACACATTTCTCACAATAAAATATATATTTTTAAGTTTTATGGCATCACATTTACTGCCTGAATTCGGATTATCTATTATACCATTATACATATAACAGCAGGGCTCAAAATATTTTTATATCTGAATAAGTTAAATTTCTTCCATAATAAACATTATAGATATACTGCTGTATTTAATTTCTGGAGAAAATGAAAGGCAAGGAAGTAGAGAAGTGGTTACAATCGGTTGTTTAAAACTGTTTCTGCTATGCAGAATTGAACAGTAAACAAATGAAGTTTTATGGAAAATCAGTTAATATTCAGTGATTCACAATTTGGTTTTGCCAAGGACACATAAGCCAGATCCATTAGTTGCAAAATATTCATCACTCAAAAATATTCTACAATATTTTTATTTAATTATTGCACAAAAAAAAATATGGCAGCTTGTAAACTATATATACACAAAACATCCAAGTTTGCTTTTCAGGCTTATGAAGTGGAATCCTCCAGCCACAAGGATTGAACGTTACACCATATTGAATATGCAGAACATCATCCCAAACGTAGACTGGTTTCAAATATGCTACGTAGTCTTGTTTAGAAATTTATAGTCTTGGGAAAGACAGAAGTGCAGCACTCTCCTGGAGGAGGCAGAGGGGAAGAGGACTCCGGAGGGTTCCTTGTTTGATACAGCTCACTGATTTCCACTTCAAACTTGCTTAGCTTACAAGTACAAATATGGTTTTCTTTCTCTTTGTTTTCTTTCTTTCTCTTTTTCTTTTTGTCAGCCTCCTCAGCACATTCACCCCAGGCTCTTGACAGTCAACCTGGGTTCTTTCCATTTCATGTCTCATTGCTGGTAATAGAGTCTCTGCAGGCTTTATTATGCCTCCAACACATCTGTATGTGGTTGTCTTCAGATTACACCATCAATGACATCTGTGCAACCCTATTAATCTTCAGTGATGTGGTTACAATATTGTGAAAGGCATAAGGAAAAGATGCTTGTAGTTTCTTTATATACAGGAGAGCAAAACTGAGTCCTCAGAGCATTTCCTACTGACAACATGGGCTGCCTGACTTAACGTATGAAGTAGGAAATAACTGAGTCACTTTCAGCTTGTGAAATCATATCTTGGGAGAAAACAGTGCAACATTTACTTCAAAACTAAGAAATGTTAAATAGAAATCTAAAACCTGGTGGTGTCACTACATAGAAATCAATGCCAGGATTAATTGCAAGATAATTCCTGAGACTGTTAGTTAATTTCTGTGTGTAAAGCATTTTGTGTTTTATTTATGAAAATCCAGACCACTATGGGCATTTAGCTGCCTGAGATTAAGACCAGCTCTGAGCCTGCTCTTGAGTTACATTTGGCTCAGTTCATCCTGCCGGTACTAGAGGTCAGTACAATGTAAAGAGGTTCAGAGGCTCTTTCCTGCCTACTCCAATGAGATCCTCTTCACAGCAGGAGGCCTGACCAGGTAGGTTATGTGTCAGACTGGACTTCTCTCAGACAACAGAAGGCAAGTTCTGAGATTGGCTGCCACTCTCTGTGGCTGAGAACTAACTTCTCTGGGGGAAAAAAAAAAAAAAAGAAAAAAAAATCCATTTGTTCCAAGTCAAGTTTAAAGGGAATGAAAAATAAAAAGAATTGGATCAAAGGGCAATAAATGCTGAAGCGACTTCTCTGAAAATGACAGTACCGTGCTGGTTCTTGAATGCCTGTGTGTGGTTAAATAAAGCAACAAACACAATTGCTTCATAATATCTTGTGCATGCCTTGAGTCTCTTTCCAAATTAATTCTTCACTGACCCACTCAGGCTCCAATGGCTCAAATGAGGTGACTCTACATGAGAGCAGGACACAGGACTGGCTGAGAGCTGACAGTTTTGGGGCTGTGTTCAGCTCCAATGTCATGAGTTCTGGCAACAGCATAACAGTCTTGGTAAGAAAGCTGCTAGAGCACAAGCTGTTTTCCTAACCTGACAAGTAAAGTGTTTGCAGATGAACAGAGGAGGATATGAAGCTTGCATAGTCTGCTGATGATTTTTCGCCATGCAGAAATGCAAAGATAATTGAATAGTATAATGGAGAAACATAAAAATTGTCCAGGAGACATATTGACCTCTTTTTTTTTTTTCCCTATAATATAATAGGTGGGGAAAAAACAGCAGGGCTGGAAGAAGGAATGGAGAAATTAAAGAAGACAGGAGCACTCTTGCAGGTGTTTGTCACACAAACTTCCTAAAATTGTCATCACTTCTGGAAGGGGTAAATGGGTTGTAAACACTGGAGGCTGAGTGCTCACAGAGACCTAGCATCTAATATATACTCGCAGCTTCTGCTTTGCTGAGTATACCTCGAAGGGAGACTCTCCAAGCAATAGCTATTCTTAAGTGAGTTATCTTCTCTGGTTTTCCTGCACGGAAAACTAGCCACAGGGAAATGTAACCGTTCCAGCCAGTCATGCCCCAAACACTTCCAAAGCTCCAAGAATCTCTTTTTGTCTGGAGCTACTGCTGAACAGCATCTGCTCCTCAGAAGGTGTCATGACAGCTGCATTAATCCCTCCTGTTGTAAATGCAACAGCTAAATATATGCTTCCTTGAGATACATATATCAGATTGAGATCAAAAAAGACCTTTGAAGTAGGGATGATAAACCACAGGTATGTCTTCAATATATTGCGAATTGCTTTCTGCAGGGTGCTACCCCTCCTCTTGTAAGTGATTTTTCTAAGATAGGAAAAAATCCTTCTTTATGCCTCTTTCGCTTCTGCCTCTTTTTTGCATCCCTGTAGAGCTGGCCATGGCAATCTGTCCCTAGAGTAACAGAAGTCAGATTTGTTATCAATAATTTGCTGAATGATAGTCTGTTTATGATTTCTTTTAAGATTTCATGATGTGTCATGCAAGAGGCAAAATCAGTTTCCATATCTGCTTTTGTTTCAGATTTGCATGTTTTCAAGTTTCTGAATAGTTCTTCATTTTTTTGCCCTGTTACCTTATTTTCAGTGAATAACTCCACATATATTTGCATTAAATCACAGCTGATGTATTGAATCACTGCAAATGCATCCATTCTTTCAAATATTTGACAGTGTAACATTTCATAAGCCCATTATCTATATAATTTAGAAATTTCCAAACAATGAATAATTCCTCAAACTTGAGACACTTGGAGAAATAGCTTGAAATTTTCAAAATTACCTTGAATTTCTTGTAAAAATCAGTGGTGTTTTTAATGTAGTCATCCAGAATAGAGGAAGGCAAATAAAACTTTGATAGTTTTTCCTCTTATTCTACCCAATATTGTAGTATGTGTATACGTGTATTTTATATCTAACTTCCTCTCTCTAGCTTTCTTCATCTCTTTATCTATGAATATTGGTATCCTTATCTATGTTCAGGTTATTTAAAAATGCAAAAGGAATGGGAATTATTATATATGTTCTTTGGAAATAAGTTACCATATATTTTGCCTGATAGTAGCATAATACATCTGATCCATTGAAAATTATGAGTATGTATTTTTAGCATTCTATTGATACTTTTCAAAAGCAAAGAATATGCATTTTCGGTAGTATATGCTAGAGCTTCCATTTTTTACTCTTATTTTTAAAGCAGAATTTCAGCAACTGTCCCTATTACTGTTAGTCTGGTCCTTGTCCTGATGAAATGCATGAGCTATGAAACAATTCAATATGACAGTGCTCAGAAGGGGGAGAAAAAAGATAAAAAGTAAATATTTTTTTTTCTTCCCCCTCCTCCCTTCTTTTCATGAGCCAACCCAGGTAATCTTCTCATCACTTTCTAATGTTTTCTTGATGTGATCCAGTTGAGTATTACTGAGAAGACTGAAAAATTGGCTAGCAGCAGAAGCTAGTAGGAATCCATTACTTCACTGAAAACAATCTACAACCTTCCAGGTGCTTATGTCCGCTTACAACATACATGGATATTAACTATCATGTCTATATTCTACTGGTGTTTCTTCTATAAATGGGAAATGTGCTGGAAGGAAAGGGAATGTTTGTTGTCAGTCCTTAAATATGTCACGTATTTTTTTATTTTTGATGTTTCTACAAATAGATTTGTCATGTACCTAGTATATGTAATTGTAATATAGTAGAATTAAGGAATATATAAATGATATTTTAAAATAAGATTCCCTCCCCCCCCCCCGGTAAATTAGTTGTTGTCACATGTTGAAGTGAATTTGCATTTAGAGATTCATAGTTTTCATAGACATCTTTCTGAAAACAGAATTCAGAAATGTGAGTAGAAATGAGACAAATGAAATTTTCTATGACTGAACATATCTTGAAATTAATATAGCAAAGCTTAAAGCATTAACCCTACTCCCAAAGCATACTTTCAGAGTTAAAAGTGAAATAAGTGTGGAAGTAACACAGGTTACTTCAGTAGCCTTATCACTTTTGGCTACTCAACATGCTACTCCATGAAAAAAATAGTCACTTGTTTTGTGGTTTAAAAGCAAAGTGAAAGTTTGTTAAAATTAGTTGCAGAAGTCTGAACTTCAGTGGTCTTGAATAATAGACTCAAAGAAATGATAAATGCTTTGGAAGTTAGAGTTATTCATTAGTTGGAAGAATGGAAGATATAAGTATCGGAAGTGGCATAAGCATCATAAGCGTATCATAAGTATCGGAACTGAGGGGAAGAAAGAGTTTTAAAGCTAGTTGAGGCATATTTCAAAACAAGTGCTAAAGGTTTAATTTATAGAAGATCAGATCTACAAATTGCATAAAGCTTGAATGTGACAAAGAATTTAATATAAAAGTATTTTCATGAAAACCTACCTTCACCAATATTGTATCAATTTCTTCTTTATTTTAAGGATCAAGATATCATTAGCTGATTTAACATAGATTCAGTTCAGATCACAACTTGCCTTTCTATTCAATAAATGCAGTCATCCTCTCAAGACTCAACTCCTTCAGTGAAACCACAAATGCAGAACAGTACAGAAGTCCAATTCAGCTAATAAAGTTTATTAAAACCATTGAACAAAGTGTAAGAAAAATGTCTATCATTGTGGAAAATGGGTAGCACCTGCCTGAATACATGTTTCTCTCTTTTCACTTTATTTAGTCATTTACTGTGGTGTTTTTTGTTTTGCCTTTTAGGATGACAAACAGAGGTATTTCAGAGTGAGACTCTATCATTGTGTTTCTGATGGGAAAATTAGCACTTTTTTTCTTTCTGCAGATTATGATGTGCTGTTAGTGGCAAAGCATTATCTATTCTGCCAGCTAGCTTACTATGGACTGCTTTCTTTGATAAGTGGAAGCTGAATGGAGTCTTTCCAAAAGCACTGATGAATTAGAAGATGAGGTTTGATGTAAGACCACAAGTCACTAGGAGACAAACCTTTGTGTATGTAATTAGGTTGATCAGTATTTCCAGGTCCTAGCATGGGTTAACTCATTTGTTAAGTGAACATTCTACAGTACTCTATCCAGCAATGTCCAGATGTATGTAGGACCCCACAAAACACAGTAGTTCTAAAAGTAGTTTAAGGTTCCTGAGTAAATGGATATTAACCTGACATTATTATTTTTCTCCCAATCATAGATATAAGCCCATCTCTAATTATTTTTTTATTTTTAATAAGATTCTGACATGGAAGGTGTTTACTGCTAAAGACTTTATTATAATATATGACCATTCATTCATGCATGTAAAATTTGAATTAATAGAAGCCATAGAGATGAGTTGGCATTGTAGATTTATGTCTGGTTTAATGTAAGATCCTCTAAGAAGACAGAAAAGAAATTATTTATATTCCCATCATTTAAGAGGTGAAGCCCCTCTTAGCAGCACCTGAGTACCTCTAAGGTTATACAGGAGGACTTTTCATAAATTACCCGGTTCATTTAAAATAAAGATTATTCAGAGTAATTATGTAGGTCAGTCCAATATAGTAGGGTGGGAAATTACTTGAGTCCCTTAATTTCATTTGTGTCCTGTCAGAGAAAAATCCATTGGAAGTATAAATCAAGGGATTGCACTTTCTCCAGAAGAGGTAGAGCATGTATAAGATTCCCTCACATGTGTACGTAAATTCCCCCAGATCACTGTTTGGTTAGGGGACTCCACCTGAACTGAGCTATCCCTAGCAGCTCTCACAGGACTAGCCCCACAATAATCGGTAGGGCTTACATGACTCCATTAAGATACAGTGTGAGTTCTGTACAGACTTCAATGCCTTTACATGCACAAGAAATCAGAGGCAGGGAAACGTTAAGAACCCCTTTATAAAGGAGGAGCCTATGGTGTGACTTGGATGGACTTTTAGGGTAGGATTCATGTGGTCTTCTGCCATCTAAACTGGTACATTCTGTACAAAACACTGTTTTACTTTACTCAGAAACAAAGTAAGGGGGGTAGAAAGGTCCTTTATTTTATTCTTCATAGCTTCATTTGTAATACTTGCATGGTATGGGAGTCCAAGGGTTTCTGTCCTTTTCTAATACAAATTTCAAAAGTTTTCATCTTGTTCACAGCTAACATCATGCCAGAAGAGTGCCCTATCTGATTTACTACAGGTTAGCTTGGACTGTAAGAAATCCCTGCTTTACTCTTAGAATCTGTGCCATTCAAATAGATTATTAAAGATTCCTCAAACCAGAGGAAGAATAACAGTATAACCTGCACAGTACACTATGTGGGACAGAAGAGATAGGGGGTCAGTTCCTTCTCCAAGGACAATTAAGGTATGTTCTTTAGATTAATCATGAACTGAATAAAATATATAGATAGCTGAACACACAGCATGTTTTTTCTTGTGAATGCTAGACTCAAAAGCTACCATATAAAAGGCGAACACCATAACTTTATTCTCTAGATTCCTCTTGTGTTTTTCAAAAAAAAAGATGGTGGATGTGCTTGTGTTTGTCTGGAAGCCTGGCCTGGGTTGTCCTTAATGTGTATTCTGGACACAAAAAACAGGTGGAGAAGCACCTTTCGTTTTGAAGACTGAGGAGCATTTACACAGTTGCAAAAGCCAAAATGTAGGAGTCTATGGAGTTATAAATAACTGAGTTTGGGCATTTTGAGGATTGTAATCTTGGTCCTGGGTATCTAAATGTCAGCTACGAATCAATTATGTATGTAAAATTTATTGTGTATTTCATCCTGAATGGACTAGTAGTAAAAATCACACAAGTCTGTGGAAAAACAGGGCTGTACTTACTTTTTTTTGGAAACAAGCAAAATCTGTCACTCCTTTCTACATCTTCTTCACCACTCCTAATGCTTTCAGATCTATCTACAAAGTCTTTTGAAAGAATCTTCTCTGTAACTGCATCGCTGAAAATCCGAGTAAATAAGGAAAACTCTTCATGGATCTTCAGATCATGTAACAACAAAATCAAAAAGGAAAATAGAGTCAAAATATGACTGGTTTGTGTTGCATGCCCTGGCTTGTGCCATAAGGAATTGTGGGAGGATTTGATAGTGCATTGCCTATTATCACAGTGTTGCAAGAGGTAGAGGGAACCAAGCTTTGTGAAGCTTCTTTCATACAACTGCTTGGGAATTCTTCCAGGAACGACCCCAGAGAGGTGCCACATTTTGTTATAGAGGTAGTTGGAGTGGCCCAACAGACACGTGTTCCCCTTGCATTTGCCATCACTTAATGCAGGAAAAAGTCATGCAACATTTTAGAAACAGGTTTCGGGGAGAGAGAGACTTCATAGAAGGAGAAGGTGATAATCATTTTAAAACCAATTTAATTTATCTGTAGTCACACTCTTATACCCACATACTCTCAGGCACCAAGATATGTGTGCCCCAGTGGTCTCTCCTGCATTCAGGCACCAAGATGCACATATCCAAGCAGCCTGGTGAAGATTCTTTGCAGTGCTGCAAAGGATGGGGACACTGGCTTGTACTGAAGTCCTCATCACATCTCCTGGACTGCTTCTCAAATTGCCGGTTGGCTCTTTTGGAACCATAGAAGAGCTGACAGCAATCAGTGTCTCCACTCTTTACCACTTCTGTTAATCTTTAAGATTTACTCATTGTCCTTTTTCTCTGAATCTCCTTGTTGGAAGAAGCTGCATATAGATGTGCTGGAATTTTGATAACCTGCTACTGTAAGAGTCATCAAAATATGCAATAACTCAAGCCTTTCTTTTGCCCTGCCTGTTGATGCTTCCACACTCAGACATCCATATTCATTCTCCACTCGTATCAGCTCCAACATTTCTATTACAACTAAATATTTCTGGACAGTCAGGGGGGTCTAGTGTTTCTGTTTGCTTCATTGCCTAGAGTTACATGTATATCACTCTATATGTACCCAGCGTGGTTTCTTTTTTTTTCTCTGGCTCAAGTTGGGTTGAAATGTCGAAAATCTTGGAAGCGTTTGTAAGCTAATAATTGAGAAAGTTTTTGGTGTTACATCAACTGGGAAATTTCATTTTGATGCTGACCTTTCTGAAAGTACTATTCTAAAAATACTGTTATTGATTTACATCTCTAAGCAAAAAGTAATCTCAAGCCAAAATTTGGAACCTGTCATTTAGAAAATGTCGACATGGGATGTTGTAACAACTGTGAAACTTCTTTTCCATTTAAATGAAAAAACCACCAAAATCAGCCCTTTCCTTATGAACAACTTTTTGGTTTCAGCAGATCAGCAGCAGTACAAGTTCAAGCAAAAAGTGACCAGGAAGCTGTGAAAGTGATGCCTGCTGCCTTTTGTGGTACCTAGTCCTGAATTCTGTGACATCCTGAAGTGAAGCCTCTGTGTTTGCAGAAGGGAAGAGCACAGATGACTGGCATGCTTCCAGATCCTTCACTTCTCTGTGGTGCAGAGGAACAGGTTAAGGTCTGTAAATGAGGTGGATATCCTTTTTTTTGTTTAAACAATGAGCACTTATTGATCTTTTCCTATAGTTCAGATATACGGAAACTTTGAATGTTATGGTTTTGATCTTACTGAGCATAAGTTCTCGCCACAAATGTGTGGAGTTTCCTTTTGCACTACGTTGTGTCCTACACAAGCTGCTTGTGTGTTGGAAGAGCTGCTGCTTTCTTTTTTTTCCATGCAGGATTGTGTGTGGTAGGTATGTGTCATACCTGCCACACTATGTCAGCAGGTATCTCTTTCTCTATCACGTGTGAACTTCTTAACATAGGTAAATGGGTAAATCAAGACCCCTGCAATCTCATTACATGGATCATTCAGTCCATAATTTTTACAAGCATCGATAGAACAGGTTAGCTGTGTCGCTGAAGCAGCTTCTGACATCCAGCTCTAAACACATAATCAGTATTGGTTAAATTAAGGTCTGTCTACCTAGAAGATTGAGAGCACAATTGGGTTCCTGTTTTTCCTCTTCCAATCTAACCAAACATTTTTCCATCTGAATTAGTGCAGTACTCATCCTGACCTACTGAGATAGAGGATATGGTAGGTTTGGCTTGTCATTGTGACACTATGGTTCTACTTGCTCTAATTATAGGATAATCCTGTATCTCCATATATCTGCAAAATGCCATGTTAGACAATGTGTGATAGCTGTAGTTGTGTTGTTTGTCTTGTTGTTGGTTTAGTGTTCACCACGTGTAAATGAGATTGGCTTAACTTCCACGATTACTTTATTAAGCATCTTTACTATACAAGCACCTTTTTTCCAATTTCCAAATAAATTTTGGTAGTGGGGAACCAAGATGTTATATCTTGAAAGTAGGATGTGAAAGGATGTTGCTTTTCCCTTTATTTTAACTTTATTTTCTGCCTACTATCCCTTGACTTTGA